>NW_003852432.1:597602-601879 GCF_000181295.1 Otolemur garnettii
TTTTTTTTTTTGAGACAGTCTTACTCAGTTGCCCTGCAGTTGAGTGCTTTGGCATCATAGCTCACAGCAACCTCAAACTCTTGGGCTCAAGTGATTCCCGTGCCTCAGCCTCCTGAGTAGCTGGGACTACAGGTGCCCACCACAACATCGGGGTAGTTTTTCTATTTTTAGTAGAGCTGGGGTCTCCCTCTTGCTTAGGCTAGTCTTAAACTCCTGAACTCAAGCGATGCACCCAACTTGGCTTCTCAGAGTGCTAGGATTGCAGGTGTGAGCCACTATGCCCAGCTGGGAAAATTGATTTTGACAGGTTTCTAGACTGTACACATTTAACATTCTGCTGGTTTCCTCCTGGAAAGCAAAGCTGGCCAGGTAAGGTTTACAAAGGCCCAACTGACTCATCAGCCTGGAGACAGCCCCTCCCCACCATGTCAGTGGCCCAAGATGCCACCTGGCATCTGAAATAGGATCTGAAAGAACAGCATGGAAACAACTGGTACTGAAACAGGTAAAAAACAGCTACAAAATCTGTTTTTTAAAATCATTTATTAATCAAAAAATACATAAAATTCTTTCTATCCCAGGTTCTTAGACTCTCAAAATGTGGGGCAGCTGCCAGCCTTAAGTATCTGATGTGATACCTACATGTTCATATCAATCTCAGGAGGGAGGAAGATGAGGAAGCCAGGCTCAGACCAAGGTCATGCCCTGAGAGGCCCTGCTGGGAAGACCTATCCCACAACACTCCTTGGCTCTTTTTGCCAAATGAAATGAGGCAACCACAAGAGTACCTCTGTACAGGGGTAGTTTCTCCTGTAGAAGTAGGCCCCGGGGTTCCCTGTTCCCTAGGGCTGCTTTCTCCAGAGCTGGTCACACCAGACCATAGCGATCACAAGGGAGAGTCAGGCCCTGGCAGGCAGAGTCCTCCAAGCTTTGATTTGAGGGAGAACGTGGGTCTTGGGCTTTTCTTTCCTCTCCTCAGCCCAAGTCTACTTCCAGAAAATCCTGAAGTAGGACCCTGCAGCTTCGTCCACCCAGGACACTGGGCCAGTCACCACCTGCAGACGTTATTGCATGCTGACGGGGTGCATAGGCCAGGGCCCCTGGCCTGCCCCAAGGCCTGCCACAGGAGGGGCCTGGGCCATAGGCTGCAACCGCTGCTGGGTATGCCAGATGTGATGGAGCTCCTTGAACTGCTCCACCATGCGATCTTTGAGGTCTGGGTTTGAGATCTGTAGCCGGATACTATCAGCCGACCAAGAGAGCTCCCCTGAGAACATCTCCAGCAGCAACCGAGCTGCTACAGGCACCACCTGGGAGGCAAAGGGGAGACCGGGCAGTGATACCCATGGCAGGGCTGCTGTCTGCAGTTGTGCACGGGGGTACCCACCAGGTATAGACTGCATTCTCTAGCCCTGAACCTCCACCCTGGGACACGGACCCCAGGATTCCCCACAGTCAAGCCAAGGCAGAGTGGGGGTAGGGGGATGAGGGGGGTACCTGTACAGTAATGAGCTTCTTCTCTCGAGGTTTGGGGTCAGGCCACTCCTCCCCAAAGCAGAAGAAGATCTCGAAGGGTGGTGGGGTGTTGGTCTGGCCCTTCTGGAACAAGATGAGCTCTGCAGCAAGATCAAGATCCCTAGTCAGAGGCTAGAACTGTGCCCCTGGGAGAGAAGAGGCCCCAGTCACAGTGTGCGGCCCTCACCATTGAGAAAATGCTCCAGGCTGAAGAGCTTGGTCTTGACCTCCCGCTGGATGGGGTTGGGGCACGAGCCATTGGCTGAAGCGCAGGGCCCACTCCAGAACACCTTGCACTGGCACAGGCGGATAGCATATAGGTCCTGGCCCTGCAGCTGGAGGATGAGCCCACGGTCCAAGACGTCCAGCAGCTGGTTCGTGTAGAAGCGCTGCTTGTCGCTGGGGATGTCCTCAGGACTGGGGAAGCGCACTTGCTCCAGGCTCACAGGGCCAAAAAGTTCCACCTGCTCCTGGGTGGCCTCCAGCTGGCTGTAGAAGAGTCGGCAGCCATTTGGGTTGCTGATGGTGAGCGCCTGGGGTGGCCGTCCCCGATACTGGAACTTGATCTCCAGGTCCGTCACTGTGGGGCAGCAGGTGCATGAGCCTCACGCCTCCCCATCCTGCAGCCCAGCAAGCAGCCAGGCCCAGACCCAGCAGTTCTTCCCCATCCCAACCCTCTGCTGGGGGGGACTAGCGTCTTCCACCCTTCTTGCAGATCCTCCCCTAAACCCCTGCCCAGCCTTTGGGTCCTTACGTGGCAGCATGTGGGGGCTGATCAGCAGGTCGGGCAGGAGCTGTCCTGCAGGGGGCAGGCTGGCACCTAAGGGCCCAGGCTCCAGGCTTGGCAGGACCTCAGAGGCAATGTCCCCGAAGCCAGTGGGAGCAACAGGGGGTGGGGCCAGGAGGTTGGGGTCTGGAGCACCGGGCCCCAGCACCCCAGGTGGCTGCAGGGTGGGTGGCCACTTGACCTCTTCTTTAGGTAAAGAAAAGGGGACCATGGGGCGGCCAGGTGGCACTGCTTCTGCAGAGGGTGGAGGGGTGCACAGCTGTCAATGCTGCCTCCTAGGAACTGCTTCCCAGGCCCACCAACTCCCAGCCCTGGGCCTCCCCCCAGCCTTCCTGTATCCCCCTTCCAGGTACCTATGGTACCTGTAGCTTCTCAAATACCAGACCCCAACCACATAATGTCCAGCCCCACCTGTGATGGTCAGGCCTGGTAACATCCTCTGGAGCTGAAGAGAAGATATAGGCAGAGAAGAGGGGAAGAGATCGGAGAGGGAGGAAGAACCAATGACAGGTTATTACATTTTTTCTTTTTTTTTGAGACAAGAGTTTCACTGTCACCCTGGGTAGAGTGCCGTGGTGTCACAGCTCACAACAACCTCAAACTCTTGGGCTCAAGTGATCCTCTTTCCTCAGCCTCCTGAGTAACTGGGACTACAGGTGCCCACCATAATGCCTGCCTCATTTTTTTTTTTTAGTAGAGATGGGGTCTCACTCCTGCTAAGGCTGGTCTTAAATTCTCGAGCTCAAGCAATCCACCTGCCTCGGCCCAGAGTGTTAGGATTATAGGCATGAGACAAAAGAGTCTGACCCTGTTACTCAGGTTGGAGTGTGGTGATAACATCATAGCTCACTGTACCCTCAAATTTCTGGGTTTAAGTGACCCTCCTGCCTCAGCCTCCCCAGTAGGTAGAGCTACAGGTAGGTGCCATGAAGCCTGGGTAATTTCTTTCAAATTTGTTTAGAGATGGGAGCTTATTGTGTCCCCAGGCTGGTCTTGATCTGGCCTCACTTGATCTTTCTACCTCAGCCTCCCAAAGTGCATGAGCCACCTTGCCTGGTGATTAATTTGATATGATGCTGGAGAAGTAACGCACAAGAACCACAAGACAGTTTCCCCAGCCTTCAGCTTATGCAAGGCCAGACCCTGCCTCTATCCCAGCTCTGCCATCTCAGGATGCTTCAATTTCCTCATTTGCCCTCTGCAGGCAGCATTCCTATGAGGGTCAGTCAGACTGCAAGTGAGAATGCTGGATGACAACAAAGTCCCAGGGAGGTATAGGTGGGGACTCTGTTCCTAACCCCTCAGAACCTGAGAGCTGGGGAGAGGGCAGCTGTGGGCCCCAGGGGAGTGGGCAGCAGAACCCTCCAGCAGAATGGCTGCGGAGAGCCCCTGCCCAGGATCCATGGCCACTGGAAGAACACCCCCTCCCTACTTCCCTGCCCCACACTCACCTCTTCCTCCTCCTCCTCCTCCTCCTCTCCTGCTCCTCCAACAGGGTGGGACTCTGCACAACAAAGGAAAGAAGAGCAGGACGGGAAAGGAGTCAAGGGCAGAGGGGAAGCAAGGCTACCCAGACTCCTGCTGTGGCTTCTGCTCTCTCCAAAACTGCCCAAACCCAGGACAAGGTGAAGGGCACAGTCACCAGGAGTCGGTGGTACAGAGGAAGGACCTGGCTCCCTGATCCCATGCCAAGATGTTGGGGACCCACCAATGACCCAAGAGGGGACCTAAGCCTGCCTGCGCTGAGAGGTCATGGCTGGGAGCTAGGACCTCTCTTGGCCTTCTGGGTGGCTCACATGGGGCCAGGCCTGATACCTGTGGGAGCAGAGCCATTGGAGCAGACCTCGTAGATCTTGTAGGGCTGGGGTGGCATATCCCGGGGGCCATCATAGAAGAGGCAGAAGTCACGGCTCTTGTTAAGGGCACAGCGCAGGTTGGCCTTCCATTTGGCTGGATCTGCCTCGTCCACGCCTTC
>NW_003852432.1:602415-617882 GCF_000181295.1 Otolemur garnettii
TGTTGGTATTATTTTGGATGGCAACTTGGTAAGGCCAGGGTTACCAATGTCTCTCCCTTTAACCCAGCAAACCCACTTCTAGTAATGTATTTTACAAATTATAGGAGCACCCACGCAAAATTTTATACATACAAGGTTATTCACAGCAGCACTATTTATAAAAGCAAAATGACCCAAAATATCCAATACAATGTCCCTCAGTGAGGGGCCAACTCATAGAGTGGAACACTGCTCAGCATCATCCCCTCAAAATGGAGGAAACTCTCCATATAAATACTGACACTAGCAGTCTGAGTGCAGAAGAGCATATATACATCTACCATTGTTATGAAAAGTCAGGGAAAGGATATTTGCTTGCATATGCACAAAAATCTCTCTGAAAGGATGAATAAGAAAATGGTAACACTATTGTCTCTGGGGAGGGGGCGGGGCAGATGGAAGGGAGAGTTTTTACTGTAAACCATGTTATGCCTTTGTGATTTTGAATAAGAGATGGAGTAGGAAAAGAACTTCGAAAAGCTAAAGATCAAGGTCAAAGTCTAAGAAAACATGCATCCAATTTTAAGCATGTCTTTGACTCAGCAATTTTTAACTCTAGAAAATGACCCCAAAGGAATAATTTAGGAATAATAATAAAGGATAAGAGTTAGGAGAGTCTAAGTGGCAATGTGGTTTTTAACTTCAGGTTTTAAAAGCAACCTGAAGTGTCCAAAAACCTAGACCGAGTGACCAAGTGCTCCTACAGCAGAGCACTCCGCAGTCAGCAAAGTGAAGCTGATTCTGACAGTGGGTGAAAAAATGTAGGTTATGAAACAATATATGGCCTGATTTGAATTTTTCATTTCATACACACACATAGAAAACTGAAAACATAAGGAAACCATCTAGGTACCTCCTAGCATTAGGATTACAGGTGAGGGCACATTGACTCTTGACTGTAATCCTAGACCCAGGAGGCCAAGTAAGGAGGACTGCTTGGGCCCAGGAGTTCAAGTCCAACCTGGGCAACATAGTGAGACCCCATCTCTAAAAACAAAAACAAGGCTAGGTGCCTGTAGCTCAGTGGCTAGGGTACCAGCCACATACACTGAGGCTAATGGGTTCAAACCCAGCCTGGGCCTGCCAAACAACAATGACAACTACAACAAAAAAATAGCTGGGCATTGTAGTGGGCACCTGTAGTCCCAGCTGCTTGGGAGGCTGAGGCAAGAGAATCACCCAAACCCAAGAGTTTGAGGTTGCTATGAGTTGTGACGCAACGGCACACTCTTATCGAGGGCAACATAGTGAGATTCTGTCTCCAAAAAAATAATAATAATAAAATAAATAAATAAATGAAATAAATAAAATAAAAACAAAAACAAAACCTCCAAACATTATTAGGCACCCCATAAATATATACAAATATTATGTCAATTTAAAAAATAAAATTAAAAAAAATTATGGGTGAATTGTTGGCTTTCTTAACATATGTATACACTGAACATGTCCTCATATGTGATGGGGTGAGACAAGAACAAGCAGTTTGTAGGAGGAGGTGCAGAGAGGAGCCTCAGTTCCCACCTTGCTCTGGGGGACAGGTTAGGAAAGGTATGTCCTGTGGCTACATCTGCTTCCCCTTTATTCAGGCTTGGTATTATCTGCCCCAAGATAGCTGGGAGAGTGGCCGGCCTCGAGATATGTGTGTCTGAGTGGGGTGTGTGTGTGTTTGCATGTGTGTCTGAGTGGTGTGTGTGTATATGAGAGGCTTGTGTGTCTCTGAGTGTTGTGTGTGTCTGAGTGTGTGTATGACTAGTATACATGAGTGGTGTGTGTGTATGAGTAGTGTGTGTGTCTGAGTGGTGTGTGTGTTTTAGCAGTGTATGTATGTATACGAGTGGTTTGTGTGTCTGAGTGGTGCGTGTATGACTGGTGTGTGTGTGTACATGAGTCGGGGGTGTGTGTGTGTAGGAGGGGCGCGTGTGTGTGCATATGTGTGTGTGTGTGTTCCTGTCCTGGGGACTGGGTGTCATGGTGGTCCAGCCAGTTCCCTGTCTTGGGCTTACCTTGAAGATAGTGTTGTCTCCATCTTGGCTGGGCCCATGCCTGGTAGCATGCCTCCAGGGGATGTAGAAGAATTTCTTTTCCCCATTGACCCACTGAAGTCCTGGGTACTGGCCGCTGTTCACCTGGGCTACCAGCCAGGGCTTAAGCCGCACACGGCGGGGCGGGGCAGAAGCCCCAGGGGTGGGCTGGTTCATGGCAAGGGGGTCTGCAGAGAAAAAGCAAGAGGGCCTCAATGGCTGTGTGGCCCCAGGGGGCCAAGTTCAGACTCTGAGGGAAAGTCTCTCCATTCCATCCAGGTGTTCCAGGCCGATTCTCTTTTCCAACATGGGCCTTCCTGTCATGGGGTGACTGAATCTTGTATTTGAGAAGAAGGGAAAGTGCTGAATTATGCCACAGTGACCACTGTGTGCACCTCCCACGTGCCCTTGCCAGACAGGGGCATCCATTCTCCATGGCTAACAGCACTGAGCACTGGACAACTGCCCCCAGCTGCTCCCTCGACACGTGTGGGAGTGGCAGCCCACAGCCAGTGCCTGTCTGACACCTGGGGACAAAGCCTGGCTCCTTTGCCTGGCAGGCCACTAGGTGCAACATATGCTCTGTGGGACAGGCTGTAGCTGGCCTCCCATGAGTCCGCATCCCGATTTTGTTTTCTCTGTCCTGATTTTCTCACATCCATCCACTAAGAGACCCTCCAGAAATGCCTTCAACAACAATCCCATCTTAGGCGTCCAGGAAACTTGGCCTTAGACAAAACAGAGCAGGTGAAAGGAGGTGGGTTTCTATGCCGATTTCTCAGAACTTCCTGTCTTCCTCTCTTTCCTCCGGGGAGAAAGCTTTGGGCAGCCTCGACATTTTCCCAGCCTACATCCAGCAAGGACAGAGCCCCCCAAACTTAGATGTTACCCCTGTAGGGCCATCATTTCCTAGATTCTGGTCCTACCCCTTGTCCTCCCACTGGACATACATTCATGAAGCTCTTGAAGGGCCTTAACATTTGCCAGGGCCTACACTGCACACAGCCGTAGGAAATACAGAGGCTGCATCTAACCACTACCTAGGCTAGAGCCCCACCTCCTCCAGGCCACAATGGCTGCCTTACTGGAGTCAGTCTGCCTCGGAGCCCCTTCCTCTACCCTTCCACCTGCCAAACTCCCTTGCCAGCCCAGAACTAAAACCTCCCCGAAGTCCCTGTCTCATTCCTCCCCTTGCTCAAGCCTATGGCTTGTGAGAGTCCAGGGTCAACGACGGAAAGGACTAAGCCATCACAGTGCACAGGCCTCACAGGGGAATTTGTCACTCAGCAAGTAAAGGGTTGAGTTAAACGCTTCTGTCTTTCCAGGCTTGTTTGGGCCTTACAGCAGGGAGCCTTAGTTTCCCCGAAATTCCCTGCCTAGTACCTGTTGCATCTGTCTAGTGCCACCTCTGCATTGCTAGAGTCTCCCTCTGCAGGCCACTCTCAGCAGTGCCCACCTCAGAGGCCTGGGCCCAGGAAGAGTAAGGCCAGCCCCTGCCTGGTCCAGAGGCTGGGACAGGAGAGGTGGAAAGCTTCAGCTCTGCCCCTGGCCTTGGCCTCGGAAGCCTGGGGGCTCAGTTCCTCTTTCTAGCTTAGCCTCCGCCCAGCCCTAGGGGAAATGAAAGTGGCCAGACCAGGACAACTCAGAAACCTGACTCACTGGGAGTGAGTGAGGGAGAGGACATAAGAGAAAATTCATAAGTGAGTACCCCAAGACCAAATTTTCAATCTCCTGCCCATCACCATTCCTGATCCCTGAGCCTACTGGCAGTCATCGTGCTATCAGTGTGGTTGGCAACATCGGGTAGCCTCGCCCACCCGTGTTTGTGTTTAGAGCCCTCTGACAAGACTGTCCTAGAATAGAGGGATGCTGGTCACCAGTGCCAGACAGGAGGAAGCTCTGTCCACGAGGGGCTGCGGGTGAGCTTTTCTGATGACCTAAATACACATGGTGGGGCTGCAGCTGGGCTGGGGTGGTACAGAGGGGAGATCAGAAAGGCCCTCTACCCTCTGCTGCCTAGGACAAGGAGGAGTTGGGGGAGTCCCACCATCTGGCCCAAGACTGCTGTGTAATACAGAGCAAATATTTGTTTTGATATTTATTTATTTACAGAGTCTTGCTCTGTTGCCCAGACTGGAGTGCAGTGGTATAATCACAACTCACTGCAGCTCTGATCTATTAGGAAGGGGAGAAGGGGCTTCCACAACAAGCCCAGCCAGGGCTTGGACCCAGATGTCTACCAGGCCACAGAAGGGTCTCTGCCTCAAGGGGTTTTGCCTGGAGCCAGGTCCATTAGGGCCCTACCTTAAAAAAGCATCCATCTCCCTAGAAGTTTCCTTCTGCCCAGAAAATGGTTTAGATCTGATTAAGACCATCTCAATGGCTTGAGTTCTGAATTTCAGTGTCTGAACAGGTCTGCCTTCTTGGGGGTGTAGGGGCTTGGGGTGAAATGTAGGCAGTGCAGACACAGGTTTACAGACTTGAGCTCTGGAAAGTGGGAAAAACCAAGTCCTCCAACAATTTCCTCTGAGTGTCAAAAGAGATGTGGACTGCTGAGGACCTAAGGAAGCTGCCACAAGCTGCCCAGCAAAGAGGCAGCCAGAAGTGCGGCCCTGGACCCCCTGCTGGTGTTGGGGGAGCCCAGGGATCACCCATGGCCCTGCTGAGGTCCCAGGAGATAGTCCCCTGAGGAGCCATAACCCTGTGACCCTGGGGCACTGCTTGGGGAGGAAGCCCTACAGCAGGGCTGAGCACCTCCAGGTCCTCTGGTTCACATCATCTCCCTGCATGCCCCACTCCAGCTCAGGGAGAGGGCAAGGGGTTCCCCGCACCAGGTGACCCTAAATTCTCCCCTTACTGATCACACCCTGTGCCCTGTTCCCTCCGAGTCCAGACAGGCTGAGGTTCTGGGGCAGCAGGTGTGGCAGCAAGAAGCTTCTGGCCTTCCTCCCAGGCTCAGGGTGGGGAAAGGCCAGGGGTACAGGGGGAAATCCCCAAAGTAGGGCCTTTAGGTTAGGGAGGTGCTTTCCAGCGCTTCCTAACTCTTGCCAGGAGCCCCCTCCTCCGTACCCCAATACCCAAGCCCTTCAGCCAAGGGGAGGGATGAACTCTGCCTCTGGCCCAGCCCCTCCTGAGGGCAGCCAGTTTCCTCCTTCGGCCCCGCCCGCGTCCTTTCTGGTCCTGGTCACTGATCCCAGTTCTGGCCCCTCCCGCCGGCTCGCCCCTGGTTCAAGCCCCTGCCTTCTGGGCGAGCCCACGTTGCCACCCCTTAGCTCTGGCTCGCAGTCTGCCTCTGGTCTTGCTCCTCCCTTGTGGCGGCCCCGCTGCCCCGCTCTGTTGTGTCCATTGTGGCAGCGGAGGCCAGGAAAGTCCCCCACTCACGTCTCCCTCCGGGCACTGCTCTCGTCCTTCTCTGGGTCCTGGAGACAACCACGCAGCAGGCTGCGCAGGTCCTCGCTGCTGTCTCCTCCCCCGCATCGTGGCGTGGCCACACTAATCTCACTTTTCCTCCACTTTTTGACTTTTCATTGTTTCATTCTTAAGCAGGACCTAAAGAAACTAGCCCAAGGAGTTTGTGACCCGATACGGCACTGCTAGGAAGGCCTTCGTGTAGGGTTCTGGGCCGTGCATAAGTCAAAGACGGAGATCCTGCCTGACACCATCTTCCCACTAATTCCTGCCCATTGGCTCTAAGATCCTAGGAGGATGAACACTTTAAACCTCTTCTTACCTGAAAGGGTGAGGGTGGCTGGGGAAGAGGGGGCGGGAGAATACCGAATGCAGGGATGGGGCCTCGCCTCTGGGTGGCCCAAACCAGACTCCGCGGTCGCTCCCCATCCTCAAGCTCAAATGCCAGGCAGAGTGGACACGGACCCCGCCCTAACTCCAGTCTCCTGTCAGCCATCAGCAGGTGCCCCGCGGGCGCGCGCCAGGGTCTAGGTCCCGGAGGGGGATTGGCAGTACCCAGGCACAGTTCCCCACAGAGGAGCGCGAGGCGGCCGAGACCTACCTGTCCGCGGAGCGCCCGCGTGGCTGCGCCCGGGAGCTCGGGCTGGGCTGCGAGGCCGAGCTGCGCTCTCTCCCAGCTGCGCCTCCCGCCGGTCCGCCAGCCGTCCGGCACTTCCGCATCTCGCCACCCCCGCCCCTGGGCCTCGGCTGCGGAGCTCCGTGCGCTGGCAGCGCCCCGCCCTGAGATCCACCCCGGGGCCCCAGCACTGACCTGGCGACCGCAGACCCGGGCTCAGTATATAGCACCAGGCCCAGGGCCTCAGGGAGACGCCAGACAGCGCGGTGGACAGAACAGAACACTGGGCTCTTTCAGCAATAGAACAGCAAAACAGTCATTCAACAGCCCCCCAGATTCCCACTGCAGTGCTGGGTGGGGCCAGGGGTCCCCCCAGCTCTGCGCCCCCCACCCCAGGAGCTTAAGATTGGCTGCCCACAAGCTATCAACGAAACCGCGCAGGAGGGCGCAGGTGGCTGATCGCCCCAGGCCATCCTCAAGCCTGCCTGCATCCCTTCCAACGGTGGCCCCAGCCCTGGCTCCCAGGCTCCTGAACTAGGAACCAGACACCCCTTTCTCGACGTGCTTGCAGGATAGGACCCTTGGACCACTTTGTACCTCTCTCATCCTCAACCCCTGCACCTGTTTCCACCCCAGCCGCCCTCTAGGGTCGCCTACCTCACCTCTTCTCTCCTTCGCTGCTACCTTGACTGTCCACCTGTTGTGAACTGTTTTTATGTCCGTAAAAGGGACTTGCTTGCAGGCCTCCACCGTCACATGTCTTGTTCCTTCTGGAAGATTCTTGCTTGGGAACTCCTGCTCTGCAGATTTTCTATATCCGCATGGCCTTCCCTGGAAAGTCTGTCTTGACTTCTCCTCCTAGGAGGAATGGTATCTTTGTGACAATAATGTCTGATTTCCACTGGGATCAGCTTACTCAGAGACACCTCCTATCTTTTCACAGTTCCTTTCTTATGGTAATTTTTAACTAAAAAATTTTTAAATAAAGAAAATCTCCAAGATAATGTTTAGTTTTAGATAGCAAATGAAACGTACAAGTTGTAGATAGCACTATTTGCCCTTCAAAGTTTAGAGCCTTGTATTTTTAACAAATACAGTAGTATTAGCTGATGAATCAGAACTTTGACCTCCCCCTCCCTCCTCTGGGTTGATCTTTACCTTTAATGAGTGAAAAGACACTCACGTGTTGTCTTTTTTCATCTCTTCTGTATCTCCCCCTCTTTTCCTTCTTATGTAGCCTACATATCATTACATGTAAGTATTTTATATTTTTTACCTGCTTAGTATTTTTTTTTTTTTTTGAGACAGTGGCTCAAGCTGTCCCCCTGGGTAGAGTGCTGTGGCATAGCTCACAGCAACCTCCAACTCCTGGGCTCAAGCGAGTCTCCTGCCTCCGCCTCCCAAGTTGCTGGGACCACACGCGCCGGCTACAACGCCTGGCGGTTGTAGCCATCATTGTTGTTTGGTGGCTGGGCTGGATTCGAACCCGGCACCTTAGGTGTATGTGGCTGCCGCCTTAGCCACTTGAGCCACAGGCGCTGAGCCACCTGCTGAGTATTTTACTACACATTTCAAAAATTTAAAGTATGGGTGGGGAAAATGTGGATGGGTAGATTGTTTTATATTTCTTTCTTTAAAAATGAAATTGCTATTTAATTGAATGTAGCCTTCCACAAAATGGGAACCTTTTCCCCTGGAGGTCAGTATGTTTAATAGAAAAATATACTATGTTGATCCAGAAAATATGATGGGAGCAATAGCCAAGAAGAGCTTTCTTTTTTTGTCAAATGCTCCCACTCACTCTGAGGGACTGTCTACCTTGTTCAAGTGATGCTCTGCCTGTAGAGTCTCTGAACTTCTGGAATCAGCAGGGTCTCCCCATGTGCAGAAGCAGGGGCACCAAATGAGCTCGTACCAGCTCTGCTGCCTTCGAGTTAAGCAACCTCATATAGGTCTGTGAACCTTATTCCCTCATCTGAGCCTAAAGATCAGATCTGAGCCTGATGTTACCAGGCTCCCAGCATTGGTGTTGGGCTCCAGGGATAGGGGCTATGCAGAGCTCAGCTTGGCTCTGGTCCTGCCTCTCTTGACCTGGAGAACTTGAACCAAGAACCACCTTGGGCCAAATACAGTACAGGGAGGGAGGGCAGGCAGTACTCCCAGGCAGAGAGCACAGCCCCTCTGGCTCTTCTAGATCCAGGGGTCCCCTGGCCTCCCGGTGCTGCCTTGTGGGTGGGAGTACAGTAAAGGGGAAGTGAGGCTACATGTGAGACCTGTGTGCTCACTCCCAGTTCCCCCGATGGGTTCGGGGCCTGTGGAGGGGAGGGAGGCTTGGCCCCCACAGCTCCAGGAACCTCAACAGTAAAGTGCCCAGGTCTCCCACTTGCCATGGTGATATGGTCCCCAGCTGGCACTTCTCCTGGCTGCAGCATCTTCCTTGGTTTGGGTAGAAGCCAGTGTGTGAGTTTGAGTAGAGCACTGTTGGGTGGGGTAGTGGGCAAGCCATGTCACCAAAGGGAACTGAAAGAAACCTTATGTGAATGAGAGGAAGGAGGACAGAGGCCTTAGGGGTAGCTGGATGGTACAAGCCCCCTTCCAACTCTGGGCCAGCCCCTTCATTGCAGACTTGGGTTCCCCTTCAGGAGACCCACCCTCTCAGTGCTGGGCTCTCAGGGTTTCAAGGCCGGCCTATTTCTCAGATACCCTGAGTTTCTGAGAACTTGTTGGCTGGACACTAGGCTCTGAGATCAGCAGGGCTGAGACAAATCCTAGCTGTCCCACTTGGGAATTGTGTGTACTTGAGTGAACCTTTACCCCCATTTCCTGTGTGCAGGCAAGGTAACATTGGTGCAAAGGGTCCGCTGTGTGTTCTAGATTCAACAAGTGCTTATCGAAGGCCTTGAACCTGTCAGGACAAAGTGGTGAACAATTCCTACTTTGTCTAAAAACCTCTGCCCAGGACATTCTATTCTTTGGAGTGAGATAGGCAATAAATCCTTACATAACAAAATTGGCTGAGGCCTTCTGGGCCATCTCCTGGCTCCTCTGGAAAGTCCTCATTGCAGTTTCTGAGGCAGGGAAGCCGTAGCTGCATAAGGAATGATGCCCAGGATGCCACCATGGGGCTTCGTCCCTGTTTCTTACTAAATTCTGCCTCCTCAGAGGTTTCTGGGTCATGACTTGGAAGTCCCCCACTTGGCCAACATTGGACACCTCAGGCATCCCCATCTTCCCTGATTTACAGCTCAGTCTCTCTTTATGGCCTGAGGATAAGGAAGCTTCCAGGGATACCCTCCTCCCTGGAGCTGACCCAAAGAACAATCCCCACACCCCTTTTACTGACTGGCCACCTCTCCTCTCCCTGCTGCCCTGCAGCCTGGCTCCTGCCCCACTCTGTGGGCTCAGTCCTAGCTTTACCTCCTCCTCTGGGCCTCAGACCCACAACCCAAGTGAGGCTTGCAGCCCTCAAGAATACTCCCAGACCTCCATCTCTGGTGACCTCCTATACCTCTCTGTGATACCTCAGAGGGTTCACTATTGCCTGGATTTCTCACCATCTCCTCTCAATATGTGCATAGATGACTTCTCACCTTGCCCTGGTACTCCTTCTAGCTCAGCTACCTGAGCCTGGTTAACATTCTCCTGGATCCCATTCAGGACACTGCCCCAAATATCCCCCTCCCCCACTGGCTACACTTGGCCTCATTCAAGCACTCCTAAACCTACTTGTCTCAGCATTACACTCAAACCACTTCCCTCTTGGCTCCTGGGCTCTGTCACGAAAGGGATGGGGGCCCCCATCCTTCCTGCCTGTCTCACCACGGAGCACCAGACACCTGGGCGAGGGGGGAAGGAGGAGGAGGAAGCCTAGCAGGAAGGTCCAGTCTTCCATCCCTGCAGTGGGGACAGGTGCCAGCCTAGCCCTATAGGAATTAGTTAAGGACCCCCAGTGTCCCCTGTTGTCCTATGATGAACTTGGTTGAAGTTCCAAGTCCTTGGGTGTCCCATCCAGGCACACAAGGCCCACTCATCTTTGATGTGGCTGCAGGGGGCCCAGGCCTCTGGCTCTGAAGTGCTCATGAGTTCAATCTGTCTCAAGCCCCACAGCTTAGAACCAAGGCTATGGACGCTCCTTAGTACAGGACTGTGGTCCCTCTGAGGTGGCTCTAAGTGGGAAAGGAGGAGAGACTCAATTCTATCTGGGATGGCAGCGCCAGCCCCAAGGCACGGGGCCTCTCCTCAGCCCACATTTGGGTCTCAGAGGGGTGGGGCAATGAGAGAATGTCCTTGGACGGACTCCTCCAGGGATGGCCCTGAGACTCTTGGCTGTAGCTGTGAGATTATGGGAGGGGTGAGGGACATGACATTCCTCCCATATGGCCTCTGCATACTTAACCTTGAGAGCAGATGTTACACTATCCCTCTCAGGGCTCTTGTGGGCTGAGCATTTCATGTGTGTTGTGGGGAGGAGAGGGAGCCCATGGGGGCTAGTAGCCAAACAGAGCTGAGGGGACAGGTGTTCTGCTCTGGTCAGCTGGTCGCCCATTAGCCTATACTATGATGGGGGTCAGGTCTTGGGGGCTCTGGGTGGGGCATCCCCCAGACCTCTCCTGTTCTTTTAGCCTCTGATGATGGGGCAGAAAATCAAGAAAGCAGAGAGCGCTGGCAGCCAAAGTACCCTGGGGAGGCCCATGGGTCAGGGCCCTCCTAGGGAAGAAGAGGTATCAGGCCTCCCTAGAGGGGTTCTGGGGCTGGGTTCTTACCGGGCCAGTGTCCTAGAATCTTGTTGTGTAAGCAGTTCTCCAAGCCAGGCACCAGCTAGCTGCAGCCCGGATGCCCACCCAGGCGGAGACCATGTGGTTGTTAGCAATCTGTTCCAGTCTTGCAGGCCAGACCCCTCTTTCTCTCAGCCTATCATTCTCCTCTCTTCCAGGAAGCACTTCCAAAGCCTCAGGGATACTGACATACCATGACAGCTTGTCTGGGGATCCTTGTTGGGGAGTGGAGGTATGTTGGGGGGAAGATGGGAAGAAGAAAGGGGTACCTGCTCAGGCAAGAAGGAGCTTATACGGGTTTCTTCACTGGCCCCAGCTCTCAGGAGACTTTGCTTTGCAGTAGCAGGCCATAGGAGTACCCAAGGGGACAGCGAGTCTGGGCATGCTGGCCCCCACCTGGAACTCAGCTAGAGAACAGTTGTGTGCAATGCAGTGTCTTCACCATGGATCTGGGATTGGGGGTCAGGGAAGAGAGAGTAGGGAGGCGAAGCCCCTTTGCAGATGAACAGCTCATCTTAAGTCATGGAGAAGTGGGGTGGGGGTTATCCTCCTCTGGGACTGATGATGAAAGGAGCAAGTGCAACAAGATAGTGCTAATGAGACCTTGTTAAATGCCAGGTTCCGTTAAGCACTTTGCATACATTACAGCCAGCCACTAGCAGCCCCACTTACACACAAGTGAGCCGAGTAACTAAGTTACTCAGCTTACTACTTTGTATTCTCAGTGTTATCTTTGGTGTTCCTTGGCTTGTAGAAACATCTCCCAGATCTCTGCCTTCACCTTCAAATGGCTTATCCCTGTGTGCACGTGTCCAAATTTCCTCTTTTTTTTTTTTGAGACAGAATCTCACTATGTTGCCCTGGGTAGAGAGCCGTGGTGTCAACAGCTCATAGCAACCTCAAACTCTTGGGCTTAAGTGATTCTCTTCCTCAACCTCCCAAGTATCTGGGACTACAGGCGCCCACCACAGCACCTGGCTAATTTTTGGTTGTAGTTGTCATTGTTGTTTGGCAGGCCTGGCCTGGATTTGAACCCACCAGCTCTAGTGTATGTGGCTGGCGCTCTTGCCACTGAGCTACAGGCGCCAAGCTCAAATTTCCTCTTATTATAAGGATACCAGTCATCCTGGAATAGGCCTACACAAATGATCTCAATTAATTACATCTGCTTTGCCTCTGTTTCCAAATAAAGGCACAGTTTGAGACTCGACCATATACCTTCAGTCTATAACAATATTTAACAGGCTACTCCGTGCCAAGCCCTGGTCATGTTTGATTTCCATGATAACTGTACAAGGCAGGGGTGTGTATTATCTTCACGTTATAGGGAAAGAGATAGAGGTTCAGAAAGGTCAGTCAGTTAACTCAAAGGCACACAGCAACTAGTAAAATGAGGCACTGGGATTTGAATCAAACTAAACCATGAGTAACATTTTATCACCTTGGAGCCAGACAGACTTGGGTTTAGATCCTTGATGGGTGACCTGGGGCCAGTTGTTCAACATGTCTGAGTCCAAGTGTCCTTGTTTACAAAATGGAGTTTATGACATACTGTTAGCAACAAAAAACCATGTGCAGCGGTGAGGATCCAGTCCAGCCCAGCACCTGGCGCACAGTAGATGTGATTGTACTAAATAGAGCAATGGCTGTTCTGCAAAGCATCCTATGTTTGGTCAGTTCTGAGTGGCTGCCTCTCCATGATCAGCTTGAGTCTCTGGGGCTGGCAGAGCCAGGGAGGCGTGCAGGTCCCCACACTCTGGCAGCCCAGAGTGTTCCATCCCCCACCCAAGCTTTCCCCTGGGACACACATATCCCTTCACAGGGAAGACAGCCTGGGGAAGGGTTCAGGAGCTGGCTGCTGGTGTCCTCTTTCCTCACACGCAGGCCCTGGGGTGTTTGTGTGGAAAAGCAGCCTATGTGCCCATGGAGTGATCATGGCTCCCAGGTAACCCTGCCTGCCCCAGACGCCTCACCTTAGGAACAGGCCCGTGTAGGAAACCACAGAACAGGGGCTGGGGATGTGGGGGAGAGTCACCCACAAAGGGACAACATGATGTAATAGGAACGGTTCTGTATCTGGATTGTGCCAGCAGTTACACAACTCTCTACTTTTGCCAAAATTCATGGAACTGTATGCTAAAAAGAGTGAACTCTCCTATGTGTAAATTAAAAATAAATAAAATTTTTATAAAATGACTTAGGAGATCCAAAATCTAAATGTCAAGAAGTTTTAGGGAGGCTTGGCACCTGTAGCTCAGTGGTTAGGGTGCCAGCCTCATACACCAGGGCTGGAGGGTTTGAACCTAAACAACAATGATAATTACAATAAAAAAATAGCCGGGTATTGCAGCAGCCCCCTGTAGTCCAGCTACTTGGGAGGCTGAGATAGGAGAATCTCTTAAGCCCAAGAGTTTGAGGTTGCTACGAGCTGTGATGCCAGAGCACTTTACCGAGGGTGACAAAATGAGACTCCATCTCAAAAACAACAGTCTCCTTCCTGTCTGCCTTCCTGCTGGTCCCTCTTCTCACTTTCCCTCAGCTCTCAGGAGGCTGAGCATTGTCTCCAGGGGTTTGGTGATGTCCACAGGCTCCCCAGAGACTCAGGATGGGGGCCTCGCTTCAGCGTGTGTGGCTCTGGGTGAGAGTCAATGTCCTGGAGATAGGTGGCACTGGATAGAGGAGGATTTGGTGAAGGGAACATTTGACTTCCAGACATCCAGGGCCTGGCGTCAGTGGGGAAACATCTCCATCCTCGGAGGGACTGTCCTTTAGAAGCTGTGGCCCTGGGGGCAGAGGGGAGAAATCTTCTGTCTGTTCTGTCCCTTACCCTGCTATCTCTTGCCCATACCTTGGGCTTGGAGGGGTATAGCTGGTCTGGGAATGGTGCATTTTCTCTGAGTGCCCTGGGGTTGGTGGCAGCCTGGTGGGGTGGGAGACTTTTCCCTCAGCCCCTGGCAGGCCTGGGAAGGACCTGCCACTGCACTAGGCATTGCATGGCTGTGCACATGGATTCTCTAACCTGTACACTTGACCCCAACATGGGACCTGGTCTACTTGTAAATCACTCCTCCTGCTCCAGGTCCCTCTCCCAGGAGGCTTGGGGATTTGGTAGAAGCAGTGTGGGTCCATCATCCTTGACCATGAAGGGTGCAGGAGCAGAAAGGTGGTGAGGCCCAAATCTCATGGAGAAGACCTGACAAGGGGCTCAGAATCTTTGGGATCCAGGGGCCAGCAATGGGATGGGGTAAAGGCCAGGGTAGGAGGTCAGAGGCCTAGGGCGAGTCTCCTCCTCAGGGTTCTGCCCCTGTGGGTTCTCAGACACCATTCCCCTCACCCTTGCTTTGGACCAGAGCTTGGCAAGCAGTAACCTCTGCTATTGCATGGTGGATGCCAGGAAGCTGAGCACCAGCTGGCACAAGGAGCAGGGTCCAAGGTGAAGGTGAAAGGGCAGAGCTCCCTCCCCTTATGCTTCAATTCTAGCCCCCAAAGCCCTCAGTTAGAACCCTGTGGGAGTTTGAGTGAGAAGCAGAAGGCCCTATGCCCACTGTGGGGACTGATCTCTGGTGGTCTAGGTGACCCTGGGTCTTCACTTTATCCCACAGCCTACTTACTTCCTGTTCTTGGGTCTATTTCCAAAAGTTTCCAGACATGCTGAAAGTAAGGATTCATCAAGGACCTTGTACTTTCCCAGTGGGGCCACTGGCTGAACAGAAACAGCAGAAGCCTTCACCAGGCCCCACTCCCTGTGCTTCCCCACGTTCAGACACCATATTCTCCCTTTCATCTCCTTGTCTGCTCTCTTACTGGTCCCAGCTCAGGCCTCAAATTTTAGGACACGCAAAGTGTGGAGCAGCCACCATTCCCACTGAACCCTCCTCCATAGCCTAGTTGGTCCTGGGGCAAAGGGGAATGTAGATAGCTCAGGGGCTGGGGCAGCAGGGGCAGATGCCAGGGGACCCTTACAAAAGGTATGTCCAGGCCTTATGGCATGTGTTTTCCTGGGCCTGGACATCTGTCTCTACTCAAAATGTGAGATGCTTCCCATGGCTGTGCAGCCCCAAAAAAGTCCCATCCGGCTGGGCATGGTGGCTCACATTATAGAATCCTAGCACTCTGGGGGGCTGAGGTAGGAGAATCACTTGAGTTCAGGAGTTCAAGACCAGCCTAAGCAAGAAACCCACTCTCTACAAAAAATAACTGTGTGTGGTGGTGTGTACCAATAGTCCTTTGGCTGAGACAGGAGTTTGAGGTTGCAGTGAGCTATGATGATGCCATTGGCCTCTAACTGGGTGACAGAGCAAGATTCTGTTTAAAAAAAAAAAAAAAGGCAGATATCAATAGACCATATTAAAAAACAAGATCAACAATATGCTATTTAAGGAGGCATACTTCAAATTTAAAGATACAAATAGATCTAAGTAAAAGACTAGAAAAATATATGTCCTGCAAACAGAAACCATAAGAAAACTGGATGTACTATATTAATATCAGAATTGATTGGCTCGGTGCCTGTGGCTCAAGCGGCTAAGGAGCCAGCCACATACACCTAAGGTGGCGGGTTCGAATCCCCAGCCCGGGCCCACCGAACAACAATGATGGCTGCAA
>NW_003852432.1:618141-624739 GCF_000181295.1 Otolemur garnettii
ATTATACACATACGTGCTCCTAACAACAGAGCCATACTTAACATGATACACAAAAATGAACACAAAGTGGATCAAAGACGTGTGTGTAAGAGCTAATACTATAAAATGCTTATATGTAAATATGGGGCAAGTCTTCCTAAGATTAGATTAGATAATGATTCCTTAAACATGACACCAAAAGCCCAACTAATAAAACAAAAAAACAGACAGGGATCCTCAACATCATTACTCATTGGGGAAATGTAAATCAAAACCACATTGAGATATCACTTCACTCCCATGGTGAAATGCAACTTAGCACTTACAGGATGGCTATCATAAAAAGGATGGATAATGGCCAGGGTGTGGTGGCTCACGCCTATAATCCTAGCACTCTGGGAGGTCGAGGTGGGTGGATTGCTTGAGCTCACAAGTTCAAGACCCGCTCTCTACTAAAAATAGAAAAACTAGCCCGGTGTGGTGAGGGATGCCTGTAGTCCCCGGCTTCTCAGGAGGCTGAGGCAAGAGGATGGCTCCAAGAAAATGAGGTTGCTGTGAGCTATGATGATGCCACAGCATTCTACTCAGGGCAACGGAGTGAGACTCTGTCTCAAAAAAAAAGTGTCAAAGATATGGAGAATTTGGAGCGTTCCTATACTGCTCCCACAGTATATGAAACACAGGGCAGCCACTTTGGAAAACAGTCTGGCAGTTCCTCAAAAGTTTATATATAGAGTTCCTGTATGATGCAACAATTCTACTTGTTATATATCCAAAACAAAGCAAAGCACATGCCTACACAAACACTTACATGTGAATATTTATAACAACATTATCCATAATAACTCAAAAGTAGAAGCAACGTGAATGTCCATTAACTGATGAATGGATAAATAAAATTGCACATACAATGAAATATTATTTGTCAATAAAAAGCAATAAGGTACAACATGCTATAACATGGATGAGACTCAAAAACATGTTAGGTGAAAGGCATCAGAGCCCATATGATACCGTGTAGTTATTTACTTTTTGTTTGTTTTTGCAGCAGAGTCCCACTTTGTTGCTCTTGGTAGAGTGCCATGGTGTCACAGCCCACAGCAACCTCCAACTCTAGACTCAAGTGATTCTTTTGCCTCAGCCTCCCAAATAACTGGGACTACAGGTGTCCACCACAGTGCCCAGCTATTTTTGGAGATGAGGTCTTGCTCTGGCTTAGGCTGGTCTCGAACATGTGAACTCAGGGCAATCCACCCACCTTGGCCTCCCAGAGTGGTGAAATTACAGGCATGAGCCACCACGCCCAACCTTACTTATTTTTATTTTTTTTACAAAACAAGGATTTATTTTCCTTTCACATAAGTGAATTTATTTTTTGGGTTTTTTTTTGAAACAGAGTCTCACTTTGTCACCCTTGGTAGCGTGCCGTGCCATCACAGCTCACAGCAACCTCAAACTCTTCGGCTCAAACAATTCTCTTGCCTCAGCTTCCCAAGTAGCTGGGACTGTAGGCTTCTGCCACAAGGCCTGGCTATTTTTAGAGACAGGGTCTCACTCTGGTTCAGGTTGGTCTTGAATCTGTGAGCTCAGGAAATCCACCTGTCTAGGCCTTCCAGAGTGCTAAGATTATAGGAGTGAGCCACCACACCTGGCCTCGCATAAGTGAATTTGGATGGCAGATGTCAAGGGCTGATCTGGGAGCTGGAAGTGTCATCCATGTCCAAGCCACCTTCTGTCTTTATTCTTCTCTGTCTCCACATGTGGCTTTCATCTTCAAGGTTGCCTCATAGTGACAAGATGGTTGCTGCATCGCCAGGTTCAAACTCCATGTTATTTATTAGTTTGTTATAGAATATTAATATAATGTTAAAAATATTGATATAATATTAAGAATATTATAAAGGATACAGACAAACAGCCAGAAGAAGAAATGGATGGAGCAATGTATGGGTGGGGGTGGGAAGGTGGTATGGAGTCTCTGTGTCCTCTCTGTGTGCTCCACCTCTCAGCACCTCCATGAGTCAAGCAACCTGTGATTCTATTTATATAAAATGTTCAAAACATTTTTTTATAGGTAAATCCATGGAGAAAAAAAAAACCCAGCCAAGTGTGATGGCTCATGTCTTTGCAGAGTGTCTTCAGCACTTTGGGAGGCCGAGGCGAGGGTTGCCTGAGCTCACAGGTTCAAGACCAACCTGAGCAAGAGTGAGACCCCATCTCTAAAAATAGCCGGGCATTGTGGCGAGTGCCCGTGGTCCCAGCTACTCAGGAGGCTGAGGCAAGAGAATCGCTTGAGCCCAAGAGTTTGAGGTTGCTGTGAGCTCTGACACCACAGCACTCTATGAAGGGAGACATAGTGAGAATCTGTCTAAAAAAAAAAAAAAATTACAGATTTGCAATTTGCTTAGAGCCCAGGATAAGGTATAGAATTCGTTTTTGGGGAGCAGCACCTGTAGTTCAGTGGGTAGGGTGCCAGCCATGTATACCAAGGCTGGAGGGTTCGAACCCGGCCCGAGCCAGCTAAAAAAAAAAATGACAACTGCAACAACAACAACAACAAAAAGAATTCCTTTCTGGGATGATGATATGTTCTAAAACTGATTACGGTGATGGTTGCACAATTCTGTGAATTGCGCACTTTAGATAGGCAAACAGGATGGTATGTGAATTCTATCTCAATAAAGCAGCTACCAGAAAAGGTGGGGTACCCCATGTCACCACTGGTGCCAGAGCGTCTAGTACCTCGAGATGGCCCCAACTGTAGTTTACTCTACCAGCCTTTACCCCAGCCTCTATCCCTGGGACTGCGGGCCGAGGACTCCTTCACCACCATACTTGGCAGGAGCAGCTGCCTTCCACATTCTCTCAGCCTCTGACTAAGCTCCTGAACCACATGCAATGGGAGAGGGGTCTCTGTGTTGGTGAAGGGTCTGGAAACAGCCAGAGTTGGGGTGGTGCCAGTTCCTCTGCTCTGGCTGATGTTGAAATTCTTCAAGCCCCAGTTTCCTGGGCACCATCATAGCATCATAGAAAGGTTGTGAGCAGGAATATGGTTATCCACACAACACACCCAGCCCAGGCTGGGCTCCCAGGGAGGACTGCAGGCCCAAGAGTCATCATCACTGCAGGAGGTGGGGACAGGGGCCAGAGGAGGGGCTGCAGGTAGGGCTATCCTGCCCAACTCTAGGGAGCCTGGTCTACATCACAGCCACTGTGGATCTATTCTAAACTTCCCCAGTCAATAAAAATAAACTGTCTTGAGAAGCAACACCTTTTACTTAAAAAGGGTTTGGCGGTGTACCCAGAGACAAGAGCAGGAGAGGTTCAGGCCCCTTAATGAAAGGGGACTGAGACCTGCCTGGGCAAAGATGACAGCTGTACCGAGTGTTTGGGGTGTTGTTTTTATACTGGGCATAGGGGGAGGGAGATTCCACAGATTGCTGGAAGGCTTTAGCAGGCAAGGGTCTTTCCAGTGGAACTCTTGGGGTGGGGCTAGGTAGGCCTTTTGTTCTGGGAGGGAAGGTGGCAGAAGGGTTTAGGCACCTAACATTCCTGACTCTTGTTAAAAGAGGGGTCAAAGGTCAGTCTTCTGGAACTGCTTCTTGCTGGATAGGGCCCATAGTTGTCCTCATTGGAATGAGTTGGGTGTTAGTAGGGCCGTTCAGGTTTGAAGTACATTGGGAGAGGTTTGGGGAATAATAGCAATTGGGTTGCAATTGCAGCGGACATCTTTTTTATCCTGTTTGAATAAAAGAAGACAGGAATTGGGGCAGTGGTTATTAACAGGAAGATTGCAGTAAGGGGGCCCAAGAGGGTGTAATCCAGTCACTATGGGCCATCCAACCAAGATCCTTCATTTGGAGTGTATAGATGAGTGGCTTATTCCCAGAGTCAAGTGATGCCCTCTAGGACCAGGCCAGATTATCGGTGTAGAAATAGCATGCTTCCTGTAAGAAAGTGCAAAGGTCCCCTTCTCCCACTATGAGTAAATTCAAGCCTTTATAGTTTTGGAGAACTATCAATGTCAGCGAGTCTACTTGATCTTGTATGAGTTATAACTGATCAGAAACTTCTTGAGGCTTTTGGACAGTTCAGTGGACATTAGTTGGAACCGGTGAATGGCAATTTCTAGTTGGGCAGTTCTGGTGGAAACCCTGCCTTGATGCCTAGTTCTACTAGGAGAGGGATTAACTGGATGGCACACTTAGCTCTAAGTAGTGTGTGAAGGGGGACTGAACCTGCTCCTCGTCTAGGAGGAGGGATATATCAGGAGAAAGCAGTAGCGGAGTGCAGGTGCCAGTGCAGTTTGTTGGGAAGCACAGACGAATAGAGGTTCCACACAGGAAAAAGATGCCAGTGTCATCGAGGCAAGTCGAAGGAAAGGAGTTCTTGAGTTCCTGCATATTTTCTGGGGGTGCTTTTAATGTCCCAGATGGAAAGGGTTCTTGCTGGAATTGCTCTGGTGAAAGGTTGTAATAGGTGGGGCTGTAACAGAGTGTGTTTTAGGAAAGAAGTGGAACTTGGCTTGGGTTAGGTGGTCAGTGATGTTGTTAGCAGGTATGGGGATAAAAAAACAGGAGGTTTGAGTTTTTCCAGTGTTTTTCAATTTGAGGCGTGAAGATTGGACAGTAGGCCTGTCTTGGCAGAAGGGGAGTTCTAATTTGGGGTGTAGGCATTGATGAGAATGAGGGGAAGAGATGAGGAAGAGAGAGAGAGGAGAGTGAGGAGACAAGGGAAATGGGGGGGAGAAGTGAGAGAATTGTGTATTTTAAAGAAAGAGAGAAAGGTATAACAGTCAGTCTTGAGGTTTAGTGGATAGCTGGATTTAAGGGAGAAAAATTTAAGGGAGAAAAGAGTAATTGTTAATTCACAGGGCACTGTGAGTGTGAATGCTGTGTCTGCTTTCCCTAGGTAAGGTTGAAGACAGACATTTTTCAGGTGTGTCTAAACTTCAGGTGTGATGCTCGTCCATCCTGGATGTTCAGGAATTACGTGAAACTTAAAGGAACAGATTTTAAAAAGTAAAGAAGTTTGGAAATGTCAAGAGTTTACATTTCTGTTTTGTGAGTTGGGTTCCTGAATGGTCTGTGAAAACAGGAATTTATAGGGATGGGGTGCTGCTGACAAGAGACATAGACTATGAGAAAATAATTTTCAATTATTTCACTATAAAGACTGTTCATCCGTACATTTCCCTCTTTTTGAAATGAGCTCAAAACCAGGGTTTATGGATGGAGGTTTCTTCTGAAAGTACCTCCCACGGAATATGGATGGAGCAATGTCCCTGCCTATCAGAGCTCATGTGGGTCATTAGAGGGAGGGATTGAAAGTGGATGGCCTTCAAAGTTAGGTTAGAGGCTCAGTGCCTGTGGCTCAAGTGGCTAAGGCGCCAGCCACGTACACCCAAGGTGGCGGGTTCAAATCCAGCCTGGGCCTGCCAAACAACAATGATGGCTGCAACCAAAAAAATAGCCAGGGTTGTGGCAGGTGCCTGTGGTCCCAGCTACTTGGGAGGCTGAGGCAGGAGACTCGCTTGAGCCCAGGAGTGGGAGGTTGCTATGAGCTGTGATGCCCCAGCGCTCTACCCAGGGGGATAGCTTGAGGCTTTGTCTCAAAAAAAAAAAACAAAAACAAAAAAAAAACAAAGTTAGGTTAGAGGTGGGAAGGTGTTTCATTGGAGAAAAATTGTTAGGACCTGAATTTGGTTCTGTATGAATGTTATTAGGCAGTGACAATGCAGGGTGTGAAAGTGAGAACTCAAAGTAGGAATACAAGAGCCTCACAGAGGGGCTAAGAGAACTAGGACTACATATGGATTTTAAATTACATTAGCCAAATTTACTAAAAGCTGCCTGTTTATGAATTGCAAGGTTAATGTTAGTTTGTATTGTCTTTGATAGGTTTCTTTTCCCAGTATGAGTAAAAGGGGATAGTCTGACGTGTGAGTTAGGTAGAAGTATAAGAAAGAGGACAAGAAGAGTAAGATGTCTCATACCGCAGCATAGTAAACTTCACAGCTTTAAAGTTTTCGTGGAGTGAGTTAAGTCTGGAGTCTATGATGAGGTGGGCTTCTAGGGAATTTACTTTGGGTAGAAGTGTGCTTTGGAAGGTCTGTCGGTTTCTAGATCCAGAGAGTTCAATTTAAGATAGGATTTGTAGAAGCTCAGCAGTGATAGGGCTGAGTGCAAAGGCCCTCCAAATGGAGCCCAGTGCATGGGCCCACAAAATAGAGCCGAGAGCAAAAGCCCACTGAACAGGGCCGAGTACACAAGTCCTGGTCAGAAAGGGGTGAGTGCACCAACCCAGAAATCCCAAACTCTCATAATCCTATCCTGCCTTGCCCCTCTGACTTCCTTTTTGAACTCAGCCTACTCACAACTGAGTGAATAAATGGTCTAGCTGTCTACACTATACTGGACTCCATTTTCCTTTCACATCTCAGAAGAACCTCTCATTTTGGTGCCAAAAACCCGGGACGGGGAGAAGCCCCCTTGGGTGCTGAGATACATCCTGTCCCCAAACTAGATGGACTCTTGTTCCAAAGAGATGAAGGGAAACAGGGGGACTCCTCCAACGAATTGCTACTTCACAGGGCACTGTGAGTGTGAATGCTGTGTCT
>NW_003852432.1:624944-633009 GCF_000181295.1 Otolemur garnettii
TCTCAAAAAAAAAAAAAAAAAAACCAAAGAGATGAAGGGAAACAGGGGGACTCCTCCAACCCCTGCCTGGAGTCCATTGAGGTGAGCATTTCATTTATAGCCTCTCTCTGAGCCTTTTAATCTCTCCTTCCCTTACTCTCCTCTCCAATTCCTCTCTCTCTCTTCTTCCATTTCTGGGCCAAGAATTCAGATCGTCCATGCTCCATAATTCTGGTGCTGGTCACGGACTTCCCCAGTGAGTTGACTTGCCCGTCCAGTGACTATTATGTGGGGGCATCCTACCCAGGTCTGGACCACTCTTTTGAGGCTGGTTAGAGGTCTACCAGGGACACCTGATAACCACCCCTGCCCCAGCCTTGGCGCCCCATCCTCCTCCATGTAAGTTCACTTTTCATCCTCACTTTTAGCATCATCTATTTTCTACCTCCAGTTTCAGTTATGGGGACCACTCAGTCACAGATTCCCCCCTTTTCACCTTCAGGCTGCCTATTAACTCACCTCAAGCCCCTACACCTTTATCCTGACCTTAAACCTAAATGCCTCATCTTTTTCTGTAATACCACTTGGCCTATGTACAAACTAGACAATTGCTCACAATGGCCTGAAAATGGCTCCTTTGACTTTTCAATACTCACTGACCTTGATAATTACTGTTGGAAATTGGGTAAATGATCAGAAGTCCCTTATATCCAGACTTTCTTCCTCCTCTGAAATATTCCTTCTTTGTGTTTGTCTTATGAACCCTCTCAAATTTTTCTTACACAGGCCAAACCAGCCCTCCCTAAACCTCCTGATGCTCCCCTATCTTTATTTGACCCAGCAGACAACCGCCCCCCTTCTTCCCACCCACAATCTCCCCCCCTCAGCCTCCTCCCTACCAGCAGAATTCCACCCCATCTTTCCTCTCTCCACTGCTCCCCACCTAGCTTCTGCCACCTGTGGGCAAGAAAGGGAATATGGCAGACCCAACTTCCCCACCTCATACTAGATCTGGCCACACCTTTGAACCTTCCACTTTCGGACCACCACAACTTCTGTTCCCCCACTGAGAAGTTTCAGGAAAGGAAGGTATCATCAGGGTTCATGTCCCCTTTTCACTTTCAGACCTGTCCCCCATAAGTCTGAAACTAGGTTTGTTCTGCACAGATCCCACAAAATACATTCAAGAATTCAGATCTCTAACCCAATCATATGATCTGAGCTGGCCTGATTTATATGTCATCCTTACCTCTACCCTAACTTTGGAGGAGAAGGCATAGGTCTTAATCCAGGTCCACGCTGAAGATCTAGGAAGAACAGACTAAACACTGCTGGAGGGTGCTAGGGTCATCCCCTGGAGAGACCCCAACTGGAATCATCAAACTGATGATACCTCTGTAACCACATGGTCCCATATTTCTTAGAGGGACTTAAAAAAGCAGCCCATAGGCTCAGAGCCTGTGGCTCAAGCGGCTAAGGCGCCAGCCACATACACCTAAGGTGGCGGGTTTGAATCCCCAGCCTGGGCCCGCCAAACAACAATGATGGCTGCAACCAAAAATGGCCAGGCGTTGTGGCGGGCGCCTGTAGTCCCAGCTGCTTGGGAGGCTGAGGCAGGAGACTCGCTTGAGCCCAGGAGTTGGAGGTTGCTGTGAGCATGATGCCATGGCACTCTACCCAGGGGGATAGCTTGAGGCTCTGTCTCAAAAAAAAAAAAAAAAAGCAGCCCATAATGCTGTCAGTTATTACAAACTAAAAGAAATAACCCAGAAATAGGATGAAAATCCTGCCCAGATTTTAACCTGTTTAAACGATGCCCTCCAGTGCTACACCGACCTATTGCTGGAAAGCAACGAGGGCAGGCTCATTATCAACATGCATTTTGTCTCCCAGTCTGCATCCAACATCCAGAAAAAACTCCAAAAATCCCCCCAGGGCCCTTGGACCCCCCAATGAGATCTCATCAACCTGGCCTTCAAGGTCTTCAAAAGCTGAGAAGAGGCCTCTAAATGACAGTGACTCTCAGAGCTTCAGTTGCTAGACACCACTATTAGACAAGACCTGGCTAGTTCTCAGAAATCCTCTGGACAGTCTGGAAAAGGAAAACCTTCCCCAGAATGATGCTTTAAGTGCAGAAAACCTGACCACTGGGCCAGGGAATGCCCAAATCCAACCACTCCCAAGCTGTGTCCAGCCTGCGATGGTCCTCAATGGAAGTCTGACTGCCCAGGTCCTTCTGAGGATCTGGTCCACAGTCACTCCCAGGGCCTGGCTGAATTCCCCGACCTCTTTGGCTTGTCTGCCGAAGATTGATGGGTCCTGGAGGTGCAGGAGGCCCCTTGGATGATCACTAAAACTGAACTCCAGTTAATTCTTCTGGTGGAAGGTAAGCCAATCTCCTTTCCCACTGATACTAGGGCCACTTACTCCACCCTACCCCCCTTCAAAGGTCCCCTATAACAAACAGAGATCTCAGTAGAGGGGATCGATGGGAATTTGCTATGCCCTCTTGCCACCCTACCCTGTGGTGCTCCCTTTCCGATATTCCTTTTCACATTCATTTTTCATCATTCTTTCCTGCAGCATCCCTCTACTAGGTAGAGACATTCTCTCAAAATTACAAGCAACTCTGACAATTCCTGCCGGTTTCCACATCCCACTACCCATCCTGCTCGTCTCTAACCGCTCCCTTCCAACCCCTCCATTCCCTCAATCTGACCTTCCTGTACACCCTGTTGTGGGAGATACCTCTTTTCCTTCTATAGCCTCCCATCAGTCACCCATTCTCATTGCCCTCTGAGCCCAACATTCATGTCCTTCCCTTAAACCAGTGGTTCTCAACCTTCCTAATGCTGCGGCCCTTTAATACAGTTCCTGTGGGTCTCGACCCACAGGTTGAAAACCACTGCCTTAAACAATACCCAACCCCCACAGCAGCCCTCAGGGACATAAAGCCACTTATCCTCAAACTCCTGTCAGCTGGTATTCTGAAACCCACTAACTCCCCCTACAACATTCCCATCCTTCTTGTAAAAAAACCTGATGGTTCCTATCAGTTAGTGCAGGACATATAGGCCATCAGTGAAATTGTTCAGCCTATTCACCCAGTAGTCCCTGGTGCCTATGCCCTCCTAGCTACCATTCCTTCCAATACCTCCCATTACACAGTTTTAGTTCTCAAAGATGCCTTTTTCACCGTCCCCATCCATGAGCTCTCCCAACTCCTCTTTGCCTTCACCTGGACTGACCCTGATTCCTCCACCAGCCAACAACTCACCTGGATGGTCCTCCCACAAGGATTCAGAGACAGTCCTCATTATTTGGTCAGGCACTTCAGGCCAACCTCCGGCAGTTAACATCCCTGGAAAATTCCACAGTTCTTCCGTACATAGATGACTTCCTCCTGTGCAGCCCCTCAAGACATCATTCACCTACTCTCTTTCCTCCCCATCAAGGTATAGAGTATTCCCTTTCAAAGCCCAGTTAATTTCTCCCTCTGATAACTTGACATCCTCTTGCAGTAATGAGAAAAACTCCTTCCCCTTGACCATATTCAGGCCATCTCCTCTTTACCCCTTCCCTGAACAAAAAATGACCTCCTCTCCTTCCTGGGGATTCTCGGATATTTTCCCCATTTCTCAGTCTTGGCTAAACCTCTACACACCACCTCTAAAGTCTCCCCAACTGACCTCCTGGACCCCTACCAGCTTTGGTCAAGTTCCTTCCTCTCCCTACAATCCTCTCTGTCCTGAGCACTCTCCCTCCATCTCCCTGATCTCTTCAATCCATTTTACTTCTCAGTGTCAGAACACCAAGGATGTGCAGAGGGGTCCTAACACAGAAACCTCACAATAATCACCTCCAAATAGCATTCCTCTCAAACATAGACTTCACAGTCCTAGGCCGGCCCCCTTGCTTTAGAGCGGTGGCAGCCATGTCCTTCCTTTTCCTAGAGGTCCAGAAACTTACCTGCCATGCCCCCACATATCTACTTACCCCTCATAACAGTCCATCCCTTCTAAAACATCAACATTTATTACCTTTACTTCCCATACCTCATTTACTCCAGCTCCTAATTCTCTTTATAGAAAACCCTAACTTTCACTTTCTCCCTGGTCCCACATATGACCCTTCATCTCCACTAGCTGCCCTCTGGTCACACGACCCTCACACTTGTCAGACTCAGTCCATGATTGCTGGCCTTTAGTCATGGTGACCTTACACCCCTTTCCCAACATCTCCCTCTTTCCCTTATCTAACCCCAAAGACACCTGTTGTTTTTTTGTTTGTTTGTTTTTGAGACAGAGCCTCAAGCTATTGCCCTAGGTAGAGTGATGTCATGTCACAGCTCACAGCAACCTCCAACTCCTGGGCTTAAGTGATTCTCTTGTCTCAGCCTCCTGAGTAGCTGAGACTACAGGCGCCTGTCACAACACCTGGCTATTTTTTGGCTGTAGTTGTCATTGTTGTTTGGCAGGCCCGGCTGGATTCGAACCTGCCAGCTCTGGTGTATGTGGCTGGCGCCTAAGCTGCTTGAGCCACAGGCGCCACCCAAGACATTTGGTTTATTGAAGGTAGCTCTTCTAAACCCACTTCTCCTCCACTGCCAAGGCAGGCTTTGCTATTGTATCTTCTTCCTGCCTTATCGCCTCTACTGCTCTGCCCCCCAGCAACTCCTCACAACAGGCAGAACTCTTAGCCTGCCCTGAAGCTTTATAACTCACATGAGGCCACTCCATTAACATAGACACAGATTCTAAGTATACTTTCCACATAATCCATCACCATGCAGCCATATAGCAAGAAACAGGATTCATTACCAACCAACTTCCTCTATTGTCAACACCACACTCATTAAAAACCTCCTGAATTGGGCCACTCTACTGAAGGAAGTGGCCATCATCTGCTGTAAAGGCCACCAGAAGGAAACAGATCCAATTTCCAAAGGCAGCCTATAAGCCTATATAGAAGCCAAGTGGATAGCTCAATGTCCCTACACTCTCCCCCAACCCCAGAGGAACAGTAATTGTCCTTTAATAAATTCTCTCTGGTATATACATCTGAAGAACAGGACAATTACTGGCACCTTCCCACATGGGGAGGATGGTTCCTACAACAGGGAAAATTTGTTCTTCCTCCCTCTCAACCACAGAATATCCTCTCTGCCCTCCACAATAGCCTTCACGTTGGTTTCAGGCCTCTTTACACCCTTCTATCTCTGCTTCTTTCTCACCCATGTCTATCTTCCCTTTTGAAACATAGAACCCATTCTTTTTTTTTTTTTATTGTTGGGGATTAATTGAGGGTCTAAGAAACCAGGTTATACTGATTGCATTTGTTAGGTTAAGTCCCTCTTAAAATTGTGCCTTGCCCCCCAAAGGTGTGTCACACACTGAGATCCTCCATCCCCCTCCCTCCTTCCTTCTCTTTGCTCTTCCTTTTCCCTACCTCCTCCTTCATGCTCTCTCTCTGCTGTCCCCCTGCCCCACTCCCCACATTTTGGAGATTGTCAATTGAGCTGCAATAAACAGTCTAGTGCAAGTGTCCTTATGGTAAAAGGATTTTTTTCCTTCTGGGTAGATGCTCAGTAATGGGATTGCAGAATTAAATGGGAAGTCTAGCTAGAGTTCTTTGAGGGTTCTCCATACTTCCTTCCAAAAAGATTGCATTAATTTGCAGTCCCAACTAGCAATGTAAAAGTGTTCCTTTCTCTCCACATCCACACCAGCACCTGTAGTTTTGAGATTTTGTGATGTGGGCCACTCTCACTGGGGTTAGATGATATCTCAGGGTGGTTTTGATTTGCATTTCTCTAATAATTAGGACTGATGAGCACTTTTTCATATGTTTGTTAGCCATTCATCTGTCTTCTTTAGAAAAGGTTCTATTCATCTCTCTTGCCCATTGATATATGGGATTGTTGGCTTTTTTTATGTGGATTCGTTTGAGCTCTCTATAGATCCTAGTTATGAAGCTTTTGTCTGATTCAAAATATGCAGACATCCAACCCCATTATATAGGTTGTCTGTTTGCTTTGGTTGTTGTCTCCTTAGCTCTACGGAAACTTTCCAGTTTAATTAATTCCCTTTTATTTCGGTAGTTGTTGCAATTACCATGGAAATCTTCATAAAGTCTTTCCCCAGGCTGATATCGTCAAGTATTTTCCCTATGCTTTCTTCGAGGAATTTTATCATTTCATACCTTAAATTTAGGTCTTTTATCCTTCTTGAATCAATTTTTGTGAGTGGAGAAAGGTGTGGGTCTAGTTTCAGTCTTTTACATGTGGATATCCAGTTCTCCCGGTGCCATTTGTTGAATAGGGATTCTTTCCCCCAGTGTATGTTCTAGGTTTATGGAAGATTAGGTGGATGTAAGATGTTAGTTTCATTTACTGGTTTTCCATTCAATTCCAAATGTCTATGTCTCTATTTTTGTTTTGAACACTATGGTACAGCTTAAAGTCTGGTATGCCAATACCCCCGGCTTTTAAGTTATTGCCCTGGGTAGAGTGCTGTTGATCAGAGCTCACAGCAACGTCAAACTCCTGGGCTTTAAGCAATTCTCTTGCCTCAGCCTCCTGAGTAGCTGGGACTATAGGTGCCTGCCACAACGCCTGGCTATTTTTTGGTTGTAGTTGTCATTGTTTGGCAGGCCCAGGCTGGATTCGAACCTGCCAGTTCTGGTGGATGTGGCTGGCGCCTTAGCCTCTTGAGCTACAGGCACCATCCCCAGCTTTGTTTTTATTACTAAGAACCGACTTAGCTATACAGGTTTTTTTCTGGTTCCATACAAAACGAAGAATTACTTTTTCCAAGTCTTGAAAGTACGATGTGGTATTTTAATAGGCATGGCATTGAAGTTGTAGATTGCTTTGGGAAGTATAGACATTTTATCAATGTTGATTCTTCCCAGTCATGAGCATGGCATGTTCTTCCATTTGTTAATATCTTCTGCTATTTCTTTTCTTAGGGTTCGTAATTTTCTTTGCAGAGGTCCTTTACTTCTTTTGTTAGGTATATTCCTAGCTATTTCATTTTCTGTGAAGCTGTGGTGAAGGGAGTTGTGTCTTAATTAGCCTCTCATCTTGACTGTTATTGCCATATACAAAGGCTACTGACTTGTGGACATCGATTTTATATCCTGAGACATAACTATATTTTTTGATGACTTCCAGGAGTCTTGTGGTTGAGTTTTTGGGGCTCTCTAAGTATAAGATCATATCGTCAGCAAAGAGGGACAGTTTGACCTCCTCTGCTACCATTTGGATGCCCTTTATTTCCTTATCATGCCTGATTGTATTGGCCAGAACTTCCAGCACTATGTTGAATAGTAATGGTGACAGAGGATAACCTTGTCTGGTTTCAGTTCTGAGAGAAAAAGTTTTCAGTTTTACTCCATTGAGTAAAATATTAGCTATGGGTTTGTCATAGGTAGCTTCAATCAGTTTACGAAATGTGACACCTATGCTTGTACTCTTCAGTGTCCTAATTAGAAAAGGATGCTGGATTTTATCGAATGCTTTTTCTGCATCTATTGAAAGGATCACGTGGCTTCTGTTTTTGCTTCTGTTGATACAGTGAATAACGTTTATGGACTTGCATATGTTAAACCAGCCTTGCATCCCTGGGATGAAACCTACTTGATCATGATGTATGACTTTTTTGATGATAAGCTGTGGCTAGGATTTTGTTGAGAATTTTCGCATGCATTAGTGAAATTGGTCTGAAGTTCTCCTTTTTAGTTGGGTCTTTTCCTGGTTTTGGTATTAGGATGATGTTTGCTTTGTAAAGTGTTAGGGCAGATTCCTTCCTCCTCAATTTTTTGGAATGATTTCTGCAGTATGGGAATAAGCTCTTCTTTAAAGGTTGATAGAATTCTGGCATGAAGCCATCTGGACCAGGGCATTTTTTGTTGTTGTTGGGAGATTTTTTATTGTTTCTTTGATGTCAGTACTTGAAATTGGTCTGTTCAAGAGACCTATTTCTTCCTGGCTAAGTCTAGGTAAAGGGTGTGATTCCAAATATTGACTCATCTCCTTCCCATTGTCAAATTTCTGGGCATAAAGTTTCTTGTAGTATTCAGAGAT
>NW_003852432.1:633695-635901 GCF_000181295.1 Otolemur garnettii
AAAAAAAAAAAAACCTAACCCCTTGTTTCATTAATTTTCTGAATGATTCTTTTGTTTTAAATTTCATTACTCTCTGATTTAATTTTGGATAGTTCTTTTTTTCTGCTTAGATTGTTTAGGCTTAGATTGTTCTTTTTCCAATTCCATAAGATGGCTTGTGAATTTGTTGATGCACTCTCTTTCTGTTTTTCAAATGTAGGCATCTAAAGCAATAAATTTTCCTCTGAGGACTGTTTTTGCTATATCCCACAGGTTTTGTTAGTTTGTGTCTTCATTGTTGTTATGCTCAAGAAAGTTAATGATTTCCTCTTTTATTTCTTCCTGCACCCAACTATCATTTAGCATAAGGTTGTTTAATTTCCATGCCTTTGTATGGGGTTGAATGTTTTGGTTGGAGTTGAGTTTCACCTTTAATGCCTTGTGGTCTGAGAAAATACAAGGTAAAATTTCAATTTCAATTGTTTCTGTTGAGGTTTATTTTTTGTCCTAGGATTTGATCAATTTTGGAGAATGTTCCATGAACCGATAAGAAAAATGTGTATTCTTTAGCTTTGGGATGGAGTGCACTATATACGTCTATCAAGCACAGTTGTTCTAGGGTCCCATTTGAGTCTATCTTTGTTTAATTTGTGTTAAGAGGATCTGTCCGGTTCTGTAAGAGGAGTGTTAAATTCCCCTTTATTATGGTGTTATAGTTTCTGTTTTTTAATCCAATCAGCCAGTCTATGCCTCTTCAGTGGGGAATTCAAGCCATTATCATTTATTGAGATAATTGATAAATGTGATAGCATTCTATTCATCTTATTTTGTGAAAGTCCACTGCTTAGTTTTATCTTTTGCATCATTGTGGAAGCTAGGTTCTGCCCTTTAGTTTCTGGGTGTTTATTTTGCTGGTGGTCCATTGTGATAGTGTGTAGAACAGGTTGAAGTATTTCCTGTAGAGTTGGTCTTGTTGTGGTGAATTTCCACAATGTTTGCATATCAGTAAAAGATTTGATTTCTCTGTCAATTTTAAAGCTTAGCTTAGCAGGATATAGAATTCTGGGCTGGAAATTGTTCTGTTTAAGTAGATGACCATTGTCATCTGGCTTGAAAAATTTCATTAGAGAAGTCAGCAGTCACCCTGATGGATTTGCCCCTGGAGGTCAATTGCCACTTACTCCTGGCAGCTTTCTTTTATCTTGACTTTGTACAGATTCATCACAATGTGTCTTGGAGAAGCTCAGTTAGAGTTGAGGTGACCTAGGGTCCGATATCCCTCTGAAAGGAGTGTGTCAGAATCTGTGGTGATATTAGGAAATTTTTCATTTATAATACTCTCTAGTATGGCTTTCATTCCCCTGGGGCATTCTTCTTCCCCTTCTGGGATACCTATAACTTATATGTCTAAACCCTTCATAAAGTCCCATAATTATGTCAGTGAACATTCTGATTTCTCTCTCTTCTTTTCTGCCTCTTTGACTATCTGAATTATCTCAAGAACTTTGTCCTCTACCTCTAAGATTCTTTCTTCTGGGCTCAGCGCCTGTGGCTCAAGTGGCGAAGGTGCCGGCCACATACACCTAAGGTGGCAGGTTCGAATCCAGCCCAGGCCCTCCGCCAAAAAACAATGATGGCTGCAACCAAAAAATAGCCAGGCGTTGTGGTGGCACCTGTGGTCCCAGCTACTTGAGAGGAGGAGGCAGGAGACTCGCTTGAGCCCAGGAGTTGGAGGTTGCTGTGAGCTGAGATGCTACAGCACTCTACCCAGGGGGACAGCTTGAGGCTCTGTCTCAAAAAGAAAAGATTCTTTCTTCTGTATGGTGTAATCTGTTGTTGATACTTTCTGTTGCATCTTTAAGTTCCCTAATTGACTGCTTCAATTCCTTCAGCTCTGCTATATCCTTTCTATATTCTTCATATTGTTCATCACTTATTTGATTCTGTTTTTGGATTTCCTTTTGATTATTTTCCACTTTCTCAGCAATTTCCTTCATTGTTTTCATGATCTGTATTTTAAATTCCCCTTCTGTCATTTCTAACATTTATTTCTTTTTTTAAAATGTTGAGCAAGGTGGTAGTTTATTTTTTATTTTATTTTTAGACATAGAGTCTCACTTTATCCCCCTCGGTGGAGTGCCATGGCATCACAGCTCACAGCAACCTCCAACTCCTGGAATTAAGCAATTCTCTAACCTCAGCCTCCCAAGTAGATGGGACTATAGGC
>NW_003852432.1:636246-652958 GCF_000181295.1 Otolemur garnettii
TGGGTTGCTCTGGACTGGTTTTTGTTGCCAGGATTTTTCTGCTGATTCTTCCTCATGAGTGTTTTCTTTTATCCATTTCCTTGCCTTAATTTTCCTTTCACTTCCCCTTGCTTTTTAGCCCACAGGCTGTTACTGTGCTTCAATGACTCTTTTTGGTTCAGGACTAAGAGGATGAGAAGATGCAAGAGCAAGAAGGGAAAAAAGATTTTAAAAAAAAAAAAAGAAAGAGAAAGGACAGTGGGTGAGTAAAAGGGAATATTGATAAAAAAAAAAAAAAAGAGAGAGAGAAAGAGGCACAGAAGGAGGGAGATAGGAGTAATAAAGGTGTACAGTAAGGTACTTTGACCCACACCTTAAAAAACCCCAACGTCTGGAGGTGCTGGGTTGGGTAGTTCCCTTGAGGTCAGCAGCTCTTTGCCAGCCTAAGCAGACATGGTACCCCACCTCCACCAAATAGAGAGGAAAGACAAAAATGCTATAAATTAAACCAAAACAAACAGAAAATATTACAGGACAAAATTGGGGGAAAACCCAAATAACAGGGGCAGACACACTAGCAAAAATGAAGTTCTTATTATTAAAGAAGGCTACAATGGAAAAATATATTTAAACTAGAAAGATGAAGAAAGAAAGAAAAAAATACAGGATAACGCTAGGGGGAAAATGTTGAAATAAAAAAAAAGCAGTATATATCTTTCTGGATATTGCTCGGCAACAGGTGATCTTCTGGGGTATGAGATACTAATCACAATGCTGATACAGCTGTATGAGATGGAGACTGGAGGCCTCTGCTGACTTCTTTTGCCCTCAAACCCATAGGATTGAGAGCCCGAATATCTCCTCAGCCCACTTAAAAGACACTTTAAACCATTAACCTTGGGTAAGCAGAAACTTTCCCAGGAAAGCACTTTTCACTGGGATCTCTACTGAAGTGGCTTCCTGCTTCTCTGGTGTGCCAAAACCAGCCTCACTCTATGCCCTTGAAGGCCGAGTCTGCAAGGCATCCCTCCTCCTGCCAAACACTGAAAGCTCTGCTCTTCCCCGTCTCAGTCCCAGCCTTTTGGCACTGCTCACAGTCACTAGATCACTCGCCCAAGGTCTCCCAACCTGAGCCTCTCCCTGTCTGCAATGTCGCTACTGTTGAGTAATTATAGCTGTGGTAGCCTCAGACCAAATACACCCACTTGCCACTTCTCCACTGCTTTTGTCCTCCTCCTGGGGCCCAGAGGTCTCTCGCTGTCTCTGTGCATCCCTAAGGGATGGTTCTGGGCTGAGCCCACAAGTCAAAGATGCCTGGCGTCTTCTCTCCCCAATCTCACCATGGCTGGTTGCAAAGAAGCTGTTCCTTGGCTGTCATCTTGCTCTCTTTTCAGAGAGAGCCCATTCTTGCACAATCTGCACCCAGGTTTCACCCCAGGGGGCCATAAAAGCCTCCCCTTTTCCCACACATCAGGCTCAGGGCCAAATGCCTGACTTGACTTCACTCACATGTCCCCTGTACGAACATGTAGGCTTCTTCTAGTTTGGTTCGATACTTTCTCAGGGTGGCTCAAAGCCTTCCCCATGACAGGCAAAAAAACCCATGAAGTTGTCTCTACCTTTCTCCACCACATTATTCCTAGATTGGGCCTCTTCAACTCCATTCATAGTGACAACAGCTCAGCTTTCATTAGCCAGATCACTTCCCAAACCTCACAAGCCCTAGGAGTCTAGTGGTTCCTGTGAGCTGTGATACCACAGCACTCTACAGAGGGTGACATAGTGAAACTCTGTCTCAAAAAAAAAAAAAAGAAGTTATTAAGAAAGTTTGTAGGGGGCAGGTGAGGTAGAAAAACTAAGGAGAAAGATAAGGGAAAGGTTTTTGTTGTTGTCCCTAGGCTTAGAGAGGTGCATAAGGCCAGGTCAGGCAGTATTCAACAATTTTGAATCCTGAAGATATTTAGATAAATTTTGTTATTTACGCAATCTTTTATCATGGCTTTGGAAAATAGACTAAGAGAATTAGCACTGTTTTAAATAAAATTATAAAAGAATATTTCAATTTTTTCTATGACATTTTTAGAAGAAGTAAATTTTGAATTATAGCTGATTATAAACTATTATTTAAGGGACTGTGCTTTAAATGCAGTAAGCTGGGACCCTGGACAAAGCAGTACCCAAATCCAAATCCTCCCCCTAAGCCATGCTCAGCCTGCAGCAGTCCTTACTGGAAGTCTGACTGCCCAGGTACTTCTGAGTATCTGGTTCGCAGCTACTCTCAAGAGCTGGCTGGATTTCCTGACCTCCTGGGCCTAGCTGCTGAAGATTGATGATCCCTGGAGAATCAGGACACCCCTTGGATGATCATGAGAACTGAACCCCAGATATTTTTGCTAGTGGAAGGTGAGCCAATCTCTTTTCTGATAGACCTAGAATGAATCAGAGACAAACAAATCTTGAATCATCTAATCTTTGGTCCTTGATTCCTGGTCTCCTTGGTTATTTCCTATTTTAGGGCCACTAATTATGATCTTTCGCATTCTTAGTTTTGGACCATTAATCCTCTGCCTCATCTTCCATCTTCTTGACCAGGCAGTCACTCGAAAAACAACCACTCATATCCTCGCCCTATGTGGATATCAACCAGTTCAGACTGAAGACCCAAGAGTGTTCCTATAAATACCACTCCTCTCCCATCTCCCATTTTCCTTACAGGTAGCCCATTCCACCCTTCAATCGCAGGAAGCAGTCAAAGAGATACCACGCCCATCACTTTGCCTTCTTATAATAGACTAAAAAGACAAGGATGATAGGGCCAAATGTAGGGACCCAACCACATAGAACCATCCGCCCAGGAAGGAACATCCAGCCCAGAAAGAAATAAGTGCATGGGCCGGGTGTGGTGGCTCATGCCTGTTGTCCCAGCACTGTGGGAGGCCAAGGCAGGTGGATCGCCTGAGCTCAGCCAAGTTCGAGACCAGCGGAAGACCAGCATGAGGCACAGTGAGCCAGAGTGAGACCCTACCTCTACAAAACAACAACAACAACAAAAAACCCAGCCAGATGTTGTGGCAAGTGTCTGTAATCCCAGCTACATGAGGGGCAAGAGGGCAAGAGAATCACTAAAGGAGGAAGAAGTAAAAATAAATAAATAAATAAATAAAACTTCAAACTAAGATAAAGTGAAAGTCAGCAGAAATTGAAAGCAAAAACAAAAACAAAAAAAAAAAAAAAAAAAAAAGAAAGAAAGAAATGAGTGCCTGGATGGTCCAACCAGGAAGAAATGAATGCACCAATCCCTTCCCATCTGAACCTTTATCATTCACCTTAACCCATGTTCTGGATCCTTTTTTGAACTCAGCTCACTCGTACCCACCTTGCCCACACAGAACCTGGACTCTGATTCCTTTTGTTCATGTCTCAGAATAATTTCTCATTTTTGGTCCTTAACCTCTCAGGATGCAGTCTGGGTCTCAGTCATTCCTTCTTCTTTCTCTAGTGAAAGTATTCCTTTCCTCAAGAAGAGCTGTGCTGGGGCCAAGTGGGGGTGGCTCACTCCTGTAATCCTAGCACTTTGGGAGGCCCAGACAGATGGTTTGCTTGAGCTCAAGAGTTTAGAGACCAGCTTGAATAAGAGTGAGACGCCTGTCTCTACTAAAAATAGAAAAAAGCTAGCTGGGTTTTGTGGCAGGTGCCTGTAGTCCCAGATACTCATGACACTGAAGAAAGAAGATTGCTCAAGCCCAAGAGTTGGAGGTTTCTGTGAGTGACAACATGGCGCTCAACCCAGGGCAACAGCATGAGAATCTGCCTCAGAAAAAGAGCTGTGGTGGGTGTGGTGGCTTGCCTGTGGTCCCAGCTACCTGCAAGGCTGAGGGGGGAGGATTGCTTGAGCCTAGGAATGTAAGGTCAGCTGAGGTAACAAAGTGACCCTTCATCTCTCAAAAACCAAAACAAAACAAAAAAAAGTTTCTGGTCAGGAAGACTGCACCTGGGTACACTGGCCCAGCCGAGAAATAGGCCAGATATTTATTCCAAGTCTGACATTTGTGTGCATCTGAGTCCTGTGTTCCTGTCCTTTCCTCTGCCAGGAACTCCATTTCCCAGGATATTCCAGATTCCAGGCAGGACCGTGTCTCATTCATCCCTGTGTCCCTGCGTGCAGCAAGGTTGCTGGCGTACACAAAACAGGCTCACAGTGATCACTCTCAACTGTAAAACTCAAACATCTTACCCAATAACATCCTCAGAACCCTGAGCTTTCCTTTCACAGAATGAGGTTTCCAGAAGCTTCTTTACCTTCTGTTACAGATTTTTTTTTTTTTTTTGAGACAGAGCCTCAAGCTGTCACCCTGGGTAGAGTGCTGTGGCATCACAGATCACAGCAACCTCCAACTCCTGGGCTCAAGCAAGTCTTCTGACTCAGCCTCCCAAGTAGCTGGGACCACAGGCGCCCACCACAACATCCGGCTATTTTTTGGTTGCAGCCGTCATTGGGCCAGGCTGGATTCGAACCCGCCACCTTAGGCGTATGTGGCTAGTGCCTTAGCCACTTGAGCCACAGGCGCCGAGCCCTGTTATAGATTTTAAAAATATGCTAACATTGACTTTTTAGTTTGGGCCTTAGAAGGAGATGGTGCTATGACAAAATAACAATATATTAAAACATGCTGGGCACTGTAAAAAAAATTTTATGTGAATTATTCCACTTAACTCTTTATGCTGGATACCTCTGTGCAAATCCTGTCAGCCACACCTTATTCCAGTTACTTGGGGTTTGCAAGCAGCTCCGCACAGATGCATCCTGACAGCATCTCCTTAGGCCCTGGCTGAAAATCTCTCCCTTCTCTCACTGGAATCTTTCTGGTACCAGCACCCTCGGGAACCCTTGCAGGCCCTCACTAATACATAACTGGGAGCAGCTAATGCCCTGTTGGGCCACCCCTGACCCCTGAGGCACCTACCAATGCTAATGGATAAGTGTTTCTACCTTCCGTCCCACTTTCACAGGGCTCAGACAGCTCCTTAGGACTGGATGCTCAGACCTGTCAGCAGTGGCCAGTTCCTCCCTGTTTCAGTCTTCCTATTCCTCATTCCTGCTCCCTGGGACCATGTTCCAAAATAAGCTCTATTTTCAGGGAACCCAGGCCAAGATAATCCTTAAGAAGAACGATGATGGAGGTATTCTTATTAGCCTCATTTCACAGGGGGAGGGCCTGAGATTTAGAAAGGTTCAGTAACTTGCCAGGATCATATGGCAGGTAAGCAGCAGAACCAGGGAAATGTAGGGGATGCTTCTCTCAGTGGGTGGGAAGAGAAATTTGCCCAGGAATTATGGTAGGATTTCTGGCAGTGTTGAGCGTTCACTGAGGTTTGTGGCCATGAATCTGTAGTGAAACCAGTCAGTCAAGTGGTGAGATGTTGCCCCACAATACTCAGGGTCTCCAACAGAGGCATGAAGAAGGCAGGCGGAGGGCTGGGTGTGGGGCTGGGCAGAGCAAGGATGTACGGAGCAGTAAGCTACTGAGAGTCGGGGTGAGTGGGGATGACGGGGAGGCTTGGGTTCCTCTGGATGGTGACATTTCCAGGAGGTGGTATGGGGATGCAAGTCCTGCCCAGCTCTTAGTCTTTGACTGTAGGAAGGAGTAATCCCAAAGGATGCTGGAGCATGAGCTCCCTCTCTTAAGTCTGAGAAGAGAATGGGCCTGGTTAGATGGGCAGAGGTCAGCGTGGACACGACAAAACAGGCCCCAGGGTGCTAAGGACCTGGCATTGAAGTTGGGCTACCTGGCTTATTCCCAATGCGACTTGGAGCTTGTACTAAAACCTTATGCCTTGTTAATTTGAAATTTAAATTCAACAGGACATCCTGCATCTTTATTTGACAAATCTGACATCCTCACCTCCCTGACTATCAGCATTTATACCATCAGCTCAGCCACGGCCTCCTCTTCCCCCCAGCCCTCTCCATATCTGGCTTCTTTGTCCTCCTAGTTTCCCAACTCCACCTCCACTGTTTCATGGGATTCTCCAGTCACCAGCTCCTGCCCATTCTTTAGAAACCTCCCTTTCCACGACTCTCTGCCATCCCTGGCTCCATGCCTAGATAACGCCGTGGCAGCCCCCTAACTGGTCTCTCTGCATCTAGCCCATACCAGATGAATATATTTTTTTTTTGGAGACAAGGTATCACTATGTTGCCCTCAGTACAGTGCTGTGACAACACAGCTCACAGCAACCTCTAACTTTTGGGCTTAAGTGATTCTCTTGCCTCAGCCTGTCAAGCAGCTGGGACTACAAGAGCCCACCACAACGTTTGGTTGGTTTTTTTGTTGTAATTGTCATTGTTTGGCAGGCCCGGACTGGGTTAAAACCTGCCAGCTCTGGTTTACTGCTGAGCTATGGGCGCAGAGCCCAGATGAATATTCTTAAAACAACTCTTCCACCATGCCACACTCTGGCTCTTCAGCCTTCACCGGCTCCCTGGTGCCTACAGAACAAAGTCTACACAGCAAAGCTTGTAGCAGCCTGTTCCTACAGCCTTCCCAGACTGATTTCCTTAAGTACACCTCTGCCCACCCTGTCCTTGTGCCCAGAGGGCCTTCCAGTACTCCCTCTCCTTCAGGTGCTGCAATCCTAGTTTCCTTGAAGATCAGCTCAAATGACCTGCTGTCTGTGGAGCCCACCCTGACTGCCTAGCCTGGATGGGCATCCCCTGCCCTCCTGTCCCCTCTTCTGGGAAAGCACATAATGTACTGCCTTCTATGCCTCCTCTTCATATGGCCATAAGATCTGAAAACTTGGGTTAGATTAGCTGTAAATGTATCTTCTCCATTAGATTAGAAACTCCAACCCTGGAGGGCAGGGCCTCCAGCAATGAACTTCACCCCAGGCTGGGGCATGTCAGAGGAATAAGAGGATGACTTGGCTGTGGATAAGTGGGCTACCCTTGGTCCCAGGGCAGAATAGAGATGACTTCCATCTCTTCCAAGTGCTACAGCTTTCAAAAGGTACATGTAGAAAGGGGAGTTCTAGTTGTGAAATGACAATTTTGCCGTTTCAAATTGCCAAAGAGGCAAGACTCTGTGGGTATCATGCCGTCTGATGTCTGCTCAGAGGCCCTGGATCTGACCCAATCCTCCACAGTAGTATAGCCTGGTCAGTGCCAACACCCCGGGGTTGTCCTTGTGGACAGGGCCGGCAGTGCTGAAGTCCCAGAGCAGTTCCTGTAGAGTGCAGCTGGGCCCCTGTGCTGCCCTGGCCAATGCTCCCAGGCTCAGCCACCTGGGCACACTGTGAGCAAGTAAATCCTGTCACCATGTGCTACTCTCTTTATGCCACCAGGCTTGCACACCCAAGGTCAGTAGGAGTGGTGCTTGGCTACTGCTAAGCCCCCTTCTTGGCCTCCACTGTGACCTGCGCCCCCAGGCCACCTGCCAGCTGTGAACAGCGGACAGGGGTAGGCAGGGTCTCTACCCAACAATGGGAGCCTACCGCGGGGAGTGCTCTGCTGGCCTGGCAGCCTCCAAGGCATTTCCTATGCCCCAACAGTTTGGGAGGCTAGGAACCTTCTCCCATCTCCTCTTATAGGAGCCAGTGGAACCCCAAGATCAGAGCTGAACCGTTGCGTGGGTGGTAGCCCTGGGGCTTCTCTCCATCTGCCTTGCCTTCACCAAGGATGGGCACCTGGCAGAAGTCTGGGTTGGGCCAGCCAGGGTCAAGGCCCCATCCCTTGCCTTTCTTTGCACCACCCCCTCTGCTGCACCCCCCCATTCTTTTGGGTGCATGATTAAGATTCAAAGTGTTCATCCCCATTCTTTTGGGAGCATGATTAAGATTCAAAGTGTTCATCCTCTCAGGATCTCAAAGCCAATGGCCAGAATTAGCGAGAAGTTGTCAGCCAGGGAGGCGTCTCTGCAGAACCCTAGAAGCAGCTCTCTTAGCAGTGCAGGATCAGGGGCACAATACTACTTGGGCTAGTTTCTTTAGGTCCTGTTCTCAAACTTAAGAATGAAACAACGAAGAGTCAGAAGTGGAGGAAAAGTGAGACTAGTGTGGCTACGATGTGGGGGAGGAGACAGTGAGGAGCTGAGCAGCTGTTGTCTCTAGGACCCCCCAGAAGGGCAAGAGCAGTGCCTGGAGAGGGGAGGGCAGGGGACTTTCCTGGTCATGCTGCCACCTTGGGTCAGCAGGTCGGGGTGGGAGTGGGTGGGGGGAGAAAGAGGGGGGTGCCACAAGTGGAGGAGTGAGCCAGAGGCAGACCCTGAGCTCCAAGGACTGGTCTGTGGGAGGGGCTGCGAGGGCCAGCCCAGAACAGGGATCAGTGACCAGGATCAGAAAGGACAAAGGCAGGGCTGATAGAGGAAGCTGGCTGTCCTCAGGAGGCAGAGTCCAGCCCTCCCCTTGGCTGAAGGACCTGGGCACTGGGTCACGGGGGTTCCTGGCAAGAGTTAGGGAGTGCTGGAAAGCACCTCCCTAACCTAAAGGCCCTACTTTGGGGATTTTCCCCTGTACCCCTGGCCTTCCCCCACCCTGCCCCTGGGAGGAAGGCCAGAAGCTTCTTGCTGTCACACCTGCTGCCCCAGAACCTCAGCCTATCTGGACTCAGAGGGAGCAGGGCACAGGGTGTGATCAGCTCCCCTCAGGGGGCAAATTTAGGATCACCTGGTGCGGGGAACCCCTTGCCCTCTCCCTGAGCTGGTGTGGGGCATGTGGGGGGATGACATGAACCAGAGGAACCTGGAGGTGCTCAGCCCCTACTACTAGGACTGCTGTAGGGCTTCCTCCCCCAGCAGTGCCCCAGGGTCACAGGGTTGTGGCTCCTCAGGTGACTGTCTCCTGGGACCTCAGCAGGGCCCTGGGTAAGCTGTGGAGTTGCATCAGCCCATCAACAAGGCTTTGAGCATTTCCTCCTCTACTCTAGAACTGGGCTCTCCCCATCACTTCCCTGGAGCCCTCACTCTGGTTCTCCACATTGTCCCACCTACTCTAGGAAGCCCTCCCAGGCCAGTCCCCCCCCCCCCATGCACCTTCCCACCTGGGAGCACCCGAGGCCCACACAGCCCTTTCAGGCACTGGCCCCCCCCCATCAGCCTGCTTTACACAGGGTTGGTCCTTCCTTCCTCAGCCAGGGCAGGAGGCATTATCTCTCACCATGAGTGTAGGAACCCAGCATAGCCCATGAACACAGGGGTATCAGATCAGCTCCTGGCTCCTTCTAGGGTTCTGCAGAGATGGCTCCCTGGCTGACATCTTCCCACTAATTCTGGCCATTGGCTTTGAGATCCTGGGAGGATGAACGCTTTGAGTGCTGGCAGGCAGGGCCCAGGCTGGGGATGGGGCATGGGAGCCTTTGGGCTGGGCTTACTATGAGAGCCCAGCATGGCTGGGCTTACTACTTTGCCCCACAAAGACCACTGTAGACTGGGCCCTCCCAGGAGGCTGAGCATCTCAGTGGCCTTTGCAGGAGGCAGGGCTCATAGTGAACCATCCAGTGTCCTTTGTGATGCAGATGAATGGGGTACGCAGGGTGATAGATGCCAGGATACACCCGCCTTGGGAGTCGTGGAGGAGTGCTATATCTCCAAGCTGGACAGGGGTGAGCTGGCCCATCCTGCCATGCCAGGATCTTCTGGGAAGGGGAAGGGAAGGATGGAGGCTCACATGCCCTTGGGAGCTGTGGAGGAATGCTACGTCTCCGAGCTGGACAGTGGTGAGCTGGCCCTGCCTGCCCACCCCCTGCCATAGCAGGACCTTCTGAAAGGGGAGGGGAATGATGGAGGCTCACCCCCAGCCATCTTCCCACAGACAAGAATACTATCTGCTTCATCCCCCATGAGAACAGTGTCCACTCAATTGATGTCAAGTTCAGTGGTGCCCACACCCTTGGAAGCCCCTTCAAGATCTGTGTTGGGGAGCAGAGCCAGGCTGGGGACCAGGATTATGGCCCTGGGCTTGAAGGAGGCACTACTGGTGAGTACCCCTGGGGCTGGGGAGCAGGGGAGCCTTTGGGGATGCTCAGCCAGTAGTCCAGGAACTGCCTTGTGTTGGAGGCAGGGTGGTACTCCTACACTCGGAATCCTAGCAGAGACTGCCTAGGGATCTGGGGGCCAGGCCTCACTCTGGGCCACAAACCCTTGCCCTTGTTGCCTACAGTCTTGGTTCCTCTGGCCCCCAGGTGTGTCATCTGTCACCATTCGACCACCCCTTGAAGGTGCTGCTGGACTGTTGGGAGTATCCTGAGGGCCACGTGGTCACTTATACTCCCATGTCCAAGGCAGCTACCTCATTGCCATCGAGTACATTGGCCCCTAGCACATTGTGAACAGCCCCTTCAAGGCCAAGGACACAAGAGAGTGCCAGGTGGGAGGCAGTCTGCCCAGCCTACAGCCCACTGGATGTGTTCCTGGTGGCCACTCCCATCTGGGTCAGTGTCTGTTCCCAAACATCCTGGTCAAGTTGCCAGGAATAGAGGCAAGGCTGGCCTTCTGCAGCACCCATCCTCTGGAATTGTACATGACCATTTTAAAAGTCCAGTCTGGGCTGGATGCCATAGCTAATGCCTATATAATCCTAGCACTCTGGGAAGCTGAGGAAGGATGATCATTTGAGCTCAGGAGTTCAAGACCAGCCTGAGCAAGTGTGAAACCCCATCTCTCTACTAAAATTAGAAACAAATTAGCTGGGCATCGTGGCAGGCACCTGTAGTCCCAGCTACTCAGAAAGCCAAGGCAGGAGGATTGCTTGAGCCCAGGAGTTTGAGGTTGCTATTAGCTAGGCTGATGCCATGGCACTTTAGCCTGGGGCAATAGAGCAAGACTCTGTCTCAAAAAATATAAACAATCCAGTCCTTTCTCTTCAGTCTGGTCCCTTACTTGATTCAGCTCATTCTTCAGGGGCTCCCAAGCTTTAGCTACACTTCTCTCTCTCTGGGCCCCCCACAATTCTCACTTCCAAGAATAAATATTCATCAGAATATATGCTTAGCAAGCTCCCCTTCTTGACACTGAGGGAAGGATGAGTTGGATGTGTGTTTGTTCCTAAGCAAGACCCTTACCCTGTGAGTTAGCTGAGCTCCCAAAGCCTGCAAGGATGAGGGATGGAGCCTCAGGCCCTAAGACCTGGGGCCTAGCAGGGACTGGAGCTGGCAGCCAGGCCTGGCTGTGAATGGGCTGTGCTCCCAGGGTACAGTGAGTGCTCAGGTAGAGAGTCCAGCAGGGTGACAATGCCAGCTGAGAGCCCACTGCAGGGGAAGGGCAGGAAGCCCATCTGACCCCTGCTCATGGCCACCCCATTTGCCCCTCAGGCTGTCTGGAGGCCACAGCCTTCATGAAACATCCACAGTTTTGGTGGAGACTGTGACGAAGTCGTCTTCGAGCCGGGGCTCCAGCTACAGTTCCATCCCCAAGTTCTTCTCAGATGCCAGCAAGATGGTGACACGGGGCCCTGGACTGTCCCAGGCTTTTGTGGGCCAGAAGAACTCCTTCACTGTGGACTGCAGCAAAGCAGGCAGGCTGGAGGGGAGGGGAGGGCGCTGAACCAGGGTGGGCTCGTCTGTGGGGATGGGGTGGGTGGGAGTAAGAAGCCATCGGGGAGCAGGGTGTGGGCCAGCCCTATAGTGACTGAGTCCCTCTACCTCCCTGTCCAGGCACCAACATGATGATGGTGGGCGTGCACGGACCCAAGACCCCATGTGAGGAGTGTATGTGAAGCACATGGGGAACCGGGTGTACAACGTCACCTACACAGTCAAGGAGAAAGGGGACTACATCCTCATCGTCAAGTGGGGCGACAAAAGTGTCCCTGGAAGCCCCTTCAAAGTCAATGTGCCCTGAATCCCAGAAGTGCCTCCCCCATCCTCGGCCCCCACCTCTGGCCAAACTCACACACATGCACAGACACACAAATGTGCTATACCCAGGTGCACAATCAGACACTACACACAGCAGCCTTGAGAATGAAGTGAATGGCACAGCCTCTCCTCTCCAATGTGCCCTCAGGGTTTGGAGGGGCTTGTCTGTCTCAGGGCAGTGTCCCTTCCCTCTGTGACAGGAGGGCAGACTGGGGAAGGCTCTGGGCCAGAGACTGCCACAAGGGGCTAGACAAGGTGCTGTGGGGTCAGGGAACTGTGTCCTACCAGTGTGACTTGGAGCTGTTTGCCCCAATTCTCTCAGATTCTTTTCTGTGAAATGGGGATACCGGCACCCCTATTAGGGTGAAGATTAGAAATTAAATAAGAGAAGTCAGAAGCTCCAGGCTCCGTGCCAAGTGCTGTCCTGGTATTAATTCACTAACCTTCACAATCTGTGAGGTAGGTGCTATTAGACTTCAGTCACAACTAAGAAAAATCAGCCACAAAAGTGAAATGATTGCTTGAGGTCACAGAGGGATAAGCATCAGACCCAGGACCTGCCCCTGCTGGCGCCCCGCCAGAGCCTCTCCACCCAGCCTCCCAGAGGACCTGTCTTAGAACAGGCACCCAGCAAAGGAAACCAGTTTCCTTAAACCTGGTGGGAATAGCACCGCCACTTCCTCGTTCCTTTTCTGGCTGGCTGGCCCTGGCTTCCAGCTGTCTGTGACCCCAGCTCCAGGCCACCAGGGCTAGGGCTCAGTGCTGATGACAGGCTTCCCTCCCCCTAAGGCATACTGTTCTTCACTGGGCCTTAAGATACCTGGAGAGTGGGCTGGGGGCCCTTCAGTCCCTGCCTGGCTGTGGGGAGGGGTGCCTCCTGACTTCTGGTCTTTATGGCTAGAGGGAGAATGTCTTGGCAGGAATCACAGCCCCACCCTCAATGTCCCTCTTTGCCTGTGAGCTTGGGGCCCCATCCCTCTGCTTCCCAGCTGCACTGGGGAGTGTCCCAGTCTTACAGCCCACGTGGGCAGCTTTCCTCACTTCCGGCCCATCACTGCCCCCTACCCAGGCTCACCCACAGGCCAGGCCTGAGCTCAGGAGCTGGAAAATGGAGCCCGGCCCAGCTGGGAAAGGAGACCTTGGTTTTTGGGGTCAAGCCTGGAGCTGCTGGGGCAGGAGTAGGGGTGGAGAGAGAGGGGTGCACTGGGTGTTCTTGATGTTAGAGACCAGGAGTAGCATTTACTGTTATTTATTATTTACTGAGTACTTGTCATGTGCCTGTGTTCCCTCACTTCTTTGTCTACATAATCTCATTTAATCCTCACTGCAAGTTTATAAAGTAGCGTGGGATCCCAGTTTACAGACAGGTAAACCGAGGCACAGAGAAGTTAGTGATCTAAGGCCACATAGAATTGGCCAAGCAGGGATTTGAACCCAGTTCAGTCTTCTTCTCTTTTTCTTTTCTTTTCTTTTTTTTTTTTGAGACAGGAGCCTCCAGCTGTACCCCTGGGTAGAGTGCTGTGGCATCACAGCTCACAGCACCCTCCAACTCCTGGGCTCAAGCGAGTCTCCTGCCTCAGGCTCCCAAGTAGCTGGGACCCTAGGCGCCTGCCACAACGCCTGGCTATTTTTTTTTTTTTTTTTTTGGTTGCAGCCATCATTATTGTTTGGCGGGCCTGGGCTGGATTCGAACTTGCCACCTTGGGTGTACCTGGCTGGTGCCTTAGCCACTTAAGCCACAGGCGCCGAGCCTACTTCTCTTTTTCCAGGTGAGAGAGGAGTAAATACTGATCTGGGAATGCCAAGGTCACACAGTGACCCAAAGGGGCAGAGGAACAGGCTTTCCCAGGGCAGGAGAGTGGTGGACTTGGGTTTATTTTCAGGGTTTCCTCCTGGACCATATGCAGGAGCCAAGGGCCCACCCCCGCCCAGCTTCCTGCAAGGCTGCGGCTGTGCTCTGGGGTCAGGCTGGGCGCCCCAGGCGGTGGCCATGCCCGTGGGGGAGGGGGTGAGGAGAGGGGTTTGAGCCCTCCCCGAACAAAGACTGGGTGGGAGCGGCCTGTGGCTCCCCACCCCGCCTCCCCCAGCGTCTTATGAGCTGGGACGACAGGCAGTGAGGCGGAGCCAGCATGGCGGGGGCTAGGGCTGCCCTGCTGTCCCAGCTCCTGCTCTGGAGCCTGGCGCTGGCTGCAGGCGCGGGAGGTGAGTTGGGGCGCTGAGGGCTGGGGGCCCGCAGGCCGCATCCCCACCTCCTGCTGGCCTCACCCAGTCTGAGCGGCAGAGCGGGCCAGGGGCTACTTCTCGCCCGCCTTGGGTGTGCGCACCTCTCGAGTCCAGCTCGGTCCTCCCCGTCGGTGGAGGTGAAGCAGGCAGGGTGGAGGCGCTGGAGAGAAGGGGCCTCCTGTGATGCCTGCAGTCAGCAGTGTCGGGGGACGGGACGGGGAGAGGCTGCCCTGGCATCTGGGAGTCTGAAGTTAATTATTCGTCTTAAGAAAGAGAGGAAAAAAGGAGGCCTACTCTGAAAGCTGACTTTCAGTCTCAGTGCTGACCCTCCCCAAGAGTGACAGTCAGGAACTGAGGACTCAGTCTAGGGGCTGGGCAGAGGGAGTCTTGAGAGGGGAGCCAGAGCGCCTCCTTGGGAGCTACCGGTTTGTGCCAATCCTAGGAGCTCTCTCTGAGGATCTCCCCAGGCAATGACCTGGCCCTATCTTCACCTTGGGAACCCAGAGGCTCCCAGCCTCTCCCTGATACCCTTCTTGTGTCTGCTTAAGCAGGACTGGAGGAGTGGCCAGGGAGGTGGGAATCACAAAAAGTAGAGTGAGGCTAGCCTAGGTGTAGGGTTTCAGGTGCTGAGACTGCCCTCCCTGGTGGATGAGAAGGAGCTGGGCACAGGAGCAGTGCCAGGACAGTGCTGTCCCAGGGGATAGGATGCCTTGCACAAGGGATGGAGGTGGGGACAGGCACAGAGACTGCCACTGTTCCTGAGGGCTAAACCCGTGATGTGGGTGGGCAGCTGGGCAGGGTAAGAAGGTGGGCTAAGCTTGTGGACAGTGGCATGGGGACTTGCTCCTGGGAGCTTTGAGCTGTGTAATTTAGAAAGGTGGCAGAGATGGGGTGGTGCCTGTGGCTCAAGGGAGTAGGGTGCCAGCCCCATATGCCAGAGGTGGAGGGTTCAAACCCAGCCTTGGCCAAAAACTGGGGAAAAAAAAAAAAAAAAAAGAAAGAAAGGTGGGCAGAGAGAAAAGGGCAGATGGAAGGGGATGTCTTCAGCTTCCTGAATGGGGAGAGAAAGTGAAAGGGTGAGTGGATTAGGGGACAACTCTGGGGAGACCAGAGACTAATGAGATGTGGGAGGGGTACAATGGAGGGGGCAAGCCCTAGGTTTCTGGCTGAGCTAACTGGGCAGTGGGATGGCATTAACCATGCCCAGGAACTCAGGGCAAGGCAGGTTTGGAAGAGGGCAAATTTAGTTTTAGACTAGAATCCCCTACTCCCTTGGTGGCCACAGTGAAGGGAGGGCAGTGGGGAAAGGAGCCGGTGACTTTTAGCCACTCCTGGCTTGGCCTCACTAATGAGCGGCTGCTGTGGGAAAGATCCCTTGCTCCTCCTCCCCTTCCTCCAAGCCCTCCCTGCCCTGGCCACCTCATGTGGGGGGAGGAATCCTGTCTGCCTGTCCCCTCCTGCCTTTACTTTCCTGGCTGCAGAATGAGAAGATGAAAGTGGCCTTCCCCAACCCAGGCCTGAGTTCAGAGGCTCCCCTCCCCCTTCCCTGGACCTAGTGTCATGTAGAACCAGGTTCAGGTTGTCTTTACTTGGCTTGGTGTGCTCAAAGCTAGTGAGCGCATTGTCGGCACTTTCCCCAAAGCTTTCAGGAAATATAGCCAAGTCCAGCTTTCTAGAGCCCACCCCACCCAATATGGAGGTCACCAGGACCCTCTACCCAAGGGCTGGAAAACAATAGTCAGGCTTAGGAAATAGTTCTCTCCCTGAGCACATTCTCTAAAAGCAGGGCCCATTTTGACAGGTGTAGACAGGCAGTCAGAGAGTGGGAGCTACTCATGTGCTCCCTGAAAAGACTCTCAGCTTGGCCAGGGCACTTTAAAGCAGCTCTACCTTTACCTTGCATGTGTGTGTCACCTGCATGTCAGCCTGTACTGACTTCTGGGCCCTCCCAGCATGGCATATCAGCTCCCCTGGCCATCCCTGGCTAAGTCCCTGGTCCCAAAGCGGATGGATGATCCTGACATGACCTGCATGGCTGGAGACCCTCACGGAGTCAGGGCAGGCTGCAGCGAGGTCCTGGTCTGGTTGTTGTTCTGTTCCCCCAGCAGATCAGGGCTCTGGGGCTCATCCTGACAAGGAGGGAAAGTCAGTCTGGGCCACTTTTGTCTGCTCAGAGCTTCCTCCACCTCCCATGGCCCTGCCCCCAGCTTTCACTGCTACACCCCTACAGGTCATATCTCCTTCCCTGCATGGTGGGGAGTAGGTGGAGACAGTGGGGGCACAGGATGACCCTCCTCCCCTGCATGGTTCAGAAGACAGAACCATGGTACTTTGTCCTTAGGCCCACACAGGAATCTTGTGCCTTTTAGGTGGGGCTGCCCCCAGGGAGTTATCTCAGCCTGCTGACATCCATGCTTACCAGCAGCAGGCACCTGCCCTCTTCTCAGCCCCTGTTGGTGGCTCCCAGGAGCAGTGGCACTCCCTGCAAAAGTGGCTTGGGCGACTGGAGGCTGTAGTGATGGAGCTCAGAGAGCAGGTACCATGGAAGAAACTTCTGGCAGAGGGAGGATGGAGAGAAGAGGTTGGGTTTGGGGACCCAAAGGGCTCTAAAATAGGTTTTGTTTTAAATGCACATAGAGAGGGTCTTAACTGTACAGTT
>NW_003852432.1:653195-663604 GCF_000181295.1 Otolemur garnettii
TGGCTGGCGCCTTAGCCGGTTGAGCTATAGGCGCCGAGCCAACTGTACAGTTCTTAACACCAACTCTTATACAAATGAAGAACCTCTGGGGTAATTTCAGATTGTTTCCTGTGTTTGGGAAATATTATTGAGCAGTTATATATAAGGCATCCTCGGGAAAGTATGGGACAGGGAGTTGAGTTCCTGTTCTGTCCAGAGGAGATGCCTAGGCTCCCATAGTACTCTGTGTAAGCTGGATTCTGATGGAAAGGGACCCACCTCTGCTCAGGAGTTGTCAGATGTCCGCCTCATCCTGCCTTAGTTTTGGACCCACAGATCTTGGGAGATGGTGGGGGAGGCTGAACCAGTGCCAGCCATCTCCTACCTCCTTCCCCCAGAACCAAGACCTACAAGTGAGGGTGCGGCGGCTGGAGGGCTGCAAGTGCCACCCTGCCTCTCCCCAGTGTTGGGGGCTGGGGCGCGCCTGGCCTGAGGGTGCCCACTGGGAGCCTGATGCCTGCACAGCCTGTACCTGCCGCAATGGGACTGCACACTGTGTTCCCCAGACCCACCTGCCCCATTGCTGTGGTGAGTGCCAGCCTATCCACCAGCTGGGGCTGCCTTGGCCCACAGGTGGCTCTGGGTGCCTGAGTGACATGATGGCACTGTCTCCTCAGGCTGCAGCCACAATGGTCAGACCTATGGCAATGGGGAGACCTTCTCTCCAGACCCCTGTACCACCTGCCACTGCCTGGTGAGCTGCTGTGACCCACCTGGATGTCCCAAACCTGTCTCCCTCACCTGTTGATATAGCCTGTTGTACTAGATGTCACAGAATGGGTCTGCCTGCCCCTCCCCCAGACCTTGCCAGAATGGCCCTTGGCTGACACCCCCGTACACCCTATGGGGGCCCCCTGAGCCCTTCGGTTTGGATCTAGGAAGCAGTGGCATCCAACATCACTCCCTTACTTGTGTGACCTCAGTGTCCCCACTCTTCCACCTCTACTGTCTTAGCACCCTCACCTGCCTGTTCTCTCTCACCTGGCTCCATGTCTACCTTCTTTCCATCTTTCCTTCCTTGCTTCTCCACTGAGAAAGCCCTTGCTTCTCTTCCTAGGATCTCTCCCCTGTGGGGAATTTGTTGGCACCTGGAAGAAATGGCACCTCTTCCAGGTGTCAAGAGCATTAGGAGATGAATGGTGGGGTGAAGGGGACATCTCTTTTCTGCCCTGGGACCAAGGGTAGCCCACTTACCCACAGCTAAATCATCCTCTTGCTCCTCTGACATGTCCCAGCCTGGGGTGAGGTTTGGTGCTGGAGGCCCTGCCCTCTAGGGTTCTGAGGCCTGTACAGCCACCTGGTCTGCGTCCCACAGCAGGGAGGCATAACCGGTACCCAGAGCCATGCCCAAGAGAGGCCTGCCCTGAGCCAGGAGTGTGCTGCCCATACTGTGAGCCAGGTCCACTTCCTGCTAGCACTGGCCCCACCTCCTGCACACACTCTGAGGAGGCCACAGTCATGGTCTCCCACTTGAGAGTGAATGAGGGTGGGGGAGGTCCAGAGAGTGTCTGCCAACTTCTTCTGACAATGGCCAGGGGGTGGGGGAGGTGCAGAGCCCAAGTCAGCAAATACTGGGCTTTAGGGCTGGGGCTGAGCCAGAGACCACAAGGGAAACAGACACTTGATCTGTTCCCTGCCCTTAGGGAGCTTCTAATCTAGTGGAGAAGATAAATTTATAGCTAATCTAATCCAAGGTTTCAGATCCAATGGCCATATTAAGAGGAAGCATAGAAGGCAGTATACTATGTGCTTTGCCAGAGGAGAGGACAGGAGGGCAGGGGATGCCCATCCAGGCTAGGCAGTCAGGGTGGGCTCCACAGACAGCAGGTCATTTGAGCTGATCTTCAAGGAAACTAGGATTGCAGCACCTGAAGGAGAGGGAGTACTGGAAGGCCCTCTGGGCACAAGGACAGGGTGGGCAGAGGTGTACTTAAGGAAATCAGTCTGGGAAGGCTGTAGGAACAGGCTGCTACAAGCTTTGCTGTGTAGACTTTGTTCTGTGGGCACCGGGGAGCTGTTAAAGGCTGAAGAGCCAGAGTGTGGCATGGTGGAAAAGGTGTTTCAGGATATTCATCTGGTATAGGCTAGATGCAGAGAGACCAGTTAGGGGGCTGCCATGGTGTTGTCTAGGCATGGAGCCAGGGATGGCAGAGGGCTAAAGAAAGGGGGGGGTTTCTAAATAATGGGCAGGAGGTGGTGACTGGTGAATCCCATGGAATAGTGGAGGTGGAGTTGGGAAACCAGGACAGAGGAGCCAGATATGGAGAGAGCTGGGAGGAAGAGGAGGCCGTGGCTGAGCTGATGGTATAAATGGCTTATAGGGAGGCAAGGATGTCAGATTTGTCAAATAAAAATGCAGGATGTCCTGTTAAATTTAAATTTCAAATAAACAATGCCTAGGGTTTTAGTATATTTCAGCTCCTCCAATATTTGGACATTATTACCGTTATTCATCTGAAATTCAAATTTGACTGGGTGCCTTAAATGTTATCTGGCAACCCCATCCAGAAAGGAGTCTCAGCTGGTATCAAGAAAGGTGAGACAAGGACTCAGACCGACCCATGAGGTCTGGAAAGGTAGCCTGGGGAATATTCGCCAGAGAGGAAGACTGAAGTCTTGGGAGTTGATGGAGCTTAAAGAAAAGGGACACACAGTTTTCTGGGCACATGGTACCTCAGGGCCACTACTAGCTTATATCATGCCTTTGCTGAGATAAAAAAGGCACCCCCTTTATCAACATTTTACTTCCATCTGCTTAAAGGAAGTATGTTATGTTCCCATCAGATGGTTTACCGCCATCTGCTGGAGTGTTGTGGTAAATATTAAAATATTATCTCCCTTGATGTGGCACCCACTCTTCTGGGTCTTTCACTTGGGAGCCTGGGCCTGGCTTTGCAGGCTTCCCTGGGGGCCACAGGGCTGGGCAAACATGTCATCCAGAGCCCCATGTCATCTGCACCTGCCAGGAAAGGGAATCAGGGCCTGGCCCCGGCTACCACCCATGTCCCTGCTGCTTGGCAGAGCTCAGGTCTGGCTGTGCCAAGCACAATCTGGGAATGAGGCAGGGGCAGACAACAGGGCCTGGAGCCTGCTAGGCTGGCAGAGTAACAGGCTAGGATGATGGAAAGGGAGGGAGGGAAAAAGGGCAGGAGGGCTCAGTGTCTGCCCTACAGGCAGGGACTGTGCAGTGCCAGCAGCCCTCATGCTCTGAGCTCAACTGCCTGGACAGCTACACACCACCTGGGGAGTGCTGCCCGGTCTGCCGGCCAGGTGACCTTCTGCTCCTCCCCTCTAGCCCCTCTGCCTCAAAAGGTCCAATTCCTACTTGGGGTCATACTTTCCCTTGGGTGATGTCCACCCACACTGCTCTCTGGTGACCCACCTATCATCCTGGCAACCCTCCCCAGGCTGTGAGTATGAGGGGAAGCTTTACGAGGAGGGGGCCATCTTCCTGTCCAGCTCCAACCCCTGTCTCCAGTGCTCCTGCCTGGTGAGTCCTAACCCTCTGCCAGGCCCTGCTCTTCCTTGGACACCCCTGCCCTGCCCTGGGCCATGCCTGCCACTCTTCCAGCCTCCTCACATGCCTCCTGAGAGCTGGTGCCAGTGAGGCTCTCCCTCCATCCCTGCCCTGTGCCCCACGCCACTGAGGATACCTGACACCAGGCCTGGAGGCATCACAACTACCGGTGCATTACAGAGGAGCCTGGTTCACTGTGTGCCCATCAAGTGCCCGCCCAGCCCCTGCCCCAAGCCAGTCCTGAGGCCTGGGCACTGCTGCCCAACCTGCCAAGGTGAGAGAAGCCCTGCCTTTCCCTCGTGGAGCCACAGGTAGCCACACTATTTCTCAAACTTCAGAGTCACCTGCTGGCCTCTGATGGGCTTTGGTCACTGGGGGAGCGATGCCCATCTAAGCCTATGCTGGAGCTGAAACACCTGAGCTCACATTCAGCCTCTGCCCCTTTCTGTGTAACTAAGTGCCTCAGTTTCCCCATTTGCAGGTGATGGCATTCTATACCACATAGTGCTCCTTAGTAAATGCTCATTACCTGCTTTGTGCTTCCCAAACACATAAGACCAAAGTCAGGCCTCAAAGATGACCACTAGAGTGACACTAAGTCACACATGAATGCAAAGACCAGAATAGAAGCAGGCATGAGGTGCTGGAGGAGACTCAGAGGAAGGAGACCTGGACCAGCAAGGGGACAGGAGGGAATGCATCCTGTGGCAGCCTCTCCTGAGGTGGTCTTGAGGATCAACAGCAGTGAGCTAAATGATGGCTTGGAAAAGCAGAGGGTATTCAAGGAAAAGGGGACACCCTGAGGTGTGGGGGTTCATGTTAGGTGGGAAGGTCTGAGGAAGCATGGACAGAATGGCCAGAGCTTAAAGTGAGAGGTAAGAGAGGCCAGCGGTAGGTGGGCAAGCTGGGCTATGCTATGTACTGCAGAAGGTTGGGCCAAGGAGCTTGGGCCTCACTCTTCCTGGGGGCAGTGGAAGCCACAGAGGAGTCTAGACAGGGCTTGACCCCATCTGGTCTCAGCTCAGCTCAGGAGAGAGCCAAGGAGTGGGTGGGAGCAGGCTAAGGCTGGGATCCAGGGTGTTCCCACCAGGCCTCCTCTCTGTACCCCCCACCCCAGGTTGTACAGAGGGTGTCTCACGCCGGGAGCATGGCCAAGAGTGGACCTCACCTGGGGACCCCTGCCAGATCTGCCAGTGCTTGGTGAGTACGGAGGCTGCTCCTGGGCGGCCCTCTGTCCCCTCAGGCCTGTCATATTCTATTTTTTCATAGACACTGAGGAGGGACCTGGGGGAGAAGACTGAATACTGGGGGTTGTGAGGGCAGGCACTGTATGCCCAGCTCTGGGCACAGTGGTTGTTCAGCCTGGGTTTGTGAACTGAACTCAAGGAACTCACAAGCTGAAGGAGGGGAGAGGTGGGGCAGGATGTGTTGCTGTAAAAGTTGCATTTCTGCATGTGGCTGCGCTCTCAAAATGTGGCTGTTCCAAGGCCAGGCTTGGTGGCTCATGCCTGTAATCCTAGCACTCTGGGAAGCTGAGGTGGGAGGATCTCTCTCTTTGAGCTTAGGAGTTTGAGACCAGCCTGAGCAAGAGCCAGACACCAACTTTACCAAAAAAAATTAACTGAGTATTGTGGCAGGCATCCATAGTCCCAGCTACTGGGGAATGAACCTATACCAAAAAAAGAAAAAAAAAAAAAAAAAGAAATGTAAAATAGCTCATTTGTCCACTATGTAAATTATATGTTGAAATAACATTTCGATATATGGTACATGTTGGATCATATTGTTAAAATTTAATTTCATCCATTTCTTTTTACTTTTAAAATTTTTCTAGAGCAATTGGTGTAAGTTGGCTGCATTATATTTCTATTGGGTAGCACAGATCTACAACATCCTCATGGGAGGAACTGTGCTCATCTAGTCCTTAAAGGCAAGAGGATTTGGGTAGGGAGGCCTGGGGAAGATGCCCCAGGTGTAGGGACTAGGAAGGGCAACACCTTGGCGAGGCAGGCAGGGCCATGTGGGCCCTGATGTCCAGGCAATGTTGTGAGGGAGGCTGTGTTCCTTGGGGCTTAAGCCAGTGCCCTGTAGTTTTCTGACAGCCTGCTAAGGACTAGGGACTCTATTGTGAGGGGCATGGGGCACCCAACTGCTTTGCAACCATGTCCTCCCCCTCTCTGTCCACACTGACACCTCTCTCCTGAGAAGTCGCTGGCTGCCCAGACCCTGATGAGCAAGGATGTGAGTGTGAATTTGAGCGTAGATCTGTTTGGGACAGGCCATGGGGAAGTAGCAGCTGTCACCATGGCAAGTGCCAGCTTCCAGACACCTTATTTCATTTCATTTTTTTTTTCAGATGAGTAAGGTGAGCCACAGAGAGCTGAAGTGACATGCTAGATTATAGATTTGTATTAGTTTCTGAGGGCTGCAGAGTACCACACAGTGGCTTAAACAACAGAAATTTGTTCACTCTCAGTTCTGGAGGCCAGAAGTCTGAGATCAAAGTGTGGGCAGAGTTGGCTCCTTCGGAGGGACAGAAGGGAGAACTGTTGCAGGCCTCTCCCCTCACTTCTGGCGGTTTGCTGGTGATGGTTGGTGTTTTTGGCTTCTCCAGCACCCAAATCTTTGCCTTCTAGCTTGTGTCTGTGTCCAAATTTCCCCTTTTTAGAAGGACACCAGTCATATTGATGAGGAGCCCACCCTACTCATCTTAAGTAATTACATCTGCAACAACCTTATTTCCAATTAAGGTCACACTGGTTACTAGGACTTCAGAGTAGGAACGGCAGGGTGCAATTCAACCTATAGCAACATCTAATATGTGAATAGTTGGATTCGAACTCTGTTGCTGCCCAGTGCCTGATCCCTGATGGCCCCTTCATCCGCTTAACATCCCCCACCAGGTGGGCCGCATCCAGTGCCGCCAGCGGGATTGCACTAGCCTGTGTCCATACCCTGCCCGACCCCTTCCGGGCACCTGCTGCCCTGTGTGCGATGGTGAGTTGTGGGCAGAGCAGTGTTCTGAAAACAGAAGGCAACCTGGAGGACTCAGAGAGCTGAGTGATGGCCCAGCTCAGGTCTTCCACAGAACCTCAGGAGACCCCGACCTGAGGCACCTCTTCCTAACAGGCTGTTTCCTAAATGGGCGGGAGCATCGCAGTGGGGAGCCTGTGGGCTCCAAGGACCCCTGCTTGCACTGCCGCTGTGCTGTGAGTGTGGTGGTTGCCTGGCGGGGTGGGGTAGGGTGGGGGAGTGCTTAGCTTCCCTGCCTGCCTCTTGCATGCTGACCAGTTCCTGCTGGCAGAATGGGAGCGTACAGTGTGAGCCTCTGCCCTGCCCACCCGTGCCCTGCAGACACCCAGGCAGGATCCCTGGGCAGTGCTGCCCTGTCTGTGATGGTGAGTAGGGGCTGGGGTTTCCGCTGGAGGGGAGGCACTGGCCTGGTAGACTCCAGGTGTGGAGCTGCTTCCCTTGGACCTTAGCTCCTGTCTCACAGGTGAGTCCTCACCTCACCTCATGGCAAACAGCACCATGGCACCTGGAAGACTTGGGTGGGTCTTGTCAGGGTTTTGGGGAGGTCTTGAGGTGGCATGAGGCTCTCCTTCAGCCTCCAGTCCTGTACCCCCATTGTCCTGTGTTCCTATCCAGGCTGTCAGTACCGGGGACACCAGTATCAGAGCCAGGAGGCTTTCAGACTCCAAGAGAGTGGCCGCTGCCTGCGCTGCTCCTGCCAGGTAGGTTGTCCTGCCTCCCCATGCCCGGATCTGGCTCACTCTTTGAGGGTCTCTCACCTGGCCTCCCTCCTAGGCTGGCGAGGTCTCCTGTGAGGAGCAGGAGTGCCCGGTCGCCCCCTGTCTCCCACCTACCTCCGGCCCCCAGCTCTGCCGAGGTGTGTGTGTGTGAGTGTGTGTGTTGGTGGGAGGAGCAGCTGGGAAAGGAAGGGTACTGCCTCCACAGGACGGGGGCAAGGGGTGTTCCTTCTCGGTAAGGGGGTGGGGCTGGTAAGGTCACTAGCCATCTTGTATTGTGTTCAGAGGCTATGGTGGAGATGGTGAAGCCAGGGTCCCTGTGGTCTGGAAAGGACAGGAACGGGCAGGCATTGTTTAGGTTGCCCTGTGACATCCCTCTTATTATAGCCTGTGTACTGGATGGAGAGGAGTTTGCTGAGGGGGTCCAGTGGGAGCCTGATGGTCAGCCCTGTACTTCCTGCTCTTGTCAAGATGGGGAGCCTGTGTGCAGGGCTGTACTTTGCCCCCCAGCCCCCTGCCAGCACTCCACCCAGCCCCCTGGTGAGTGCCCCGGCTTATCTTGGCTTTCTTTCCTGCTTTCCTGGGCCCACCTTGACCAGCCTGCCCCACACAGGTGCCTGCTGCCCTAGCTGTGAGAGCTGCACCTACCACGGCCAAGTATATGCCAACGGGCAGAACTTCACAGACATAGATAGTGCCTGCCACACCTGCCACTGCAAGGTACTTCCTGATGCCAGCTGCCACGCTACTGAGCCCCTTCTGGACCCACCCCCATTGCTGTCTCCCCTGCTGCCAGGATGGGACTGTGAAGTGCTCCTTGATCAACTGCCCTCCCACGACCTGTGCTAGGCCCCAGAGTGGACCCAGCCAGTGCTGCCCCAGGTGCCCAGGTATGGTTTCTTATGTCTGAGTGGCTTGGGATCCTGCTGTCCCATGGCCCTATGGGCACAACAGGTACCTTAGAAAGCAATAGCCTTGGGCCAGGCATGGTAGCTCATGCCTGTAATCCCAGTACTCTGGGAGGCCCAAGCGGTAGAATTATTTGAGCTCAGGAGTTCAAGGCCAGCCTGAGAAAGAGCAAGACCCCGTCCCTAAAAAATAGCCGAGTGTTGTGGCAGGCACCTGTAGTCCCAGCTACTTGGGAGGCTAAGGCAAGAGGATCACTTGAACCCAAGAGTTTGAGGTTGCTGTTGAGCTAAGACACCACAGCACTCTACCAAGGGTGACCAAGTGAGACTGTCCCCCCAAACCCCCCCAAAAGGAAAAAATTAGTTGGGCACTGTGGCAGGTGCTTATAGTCCCAGCTACTCAGGAGGCTGAGGCAGGAAGATCACTTGAACGTAGGAGTTTGCTGTGAGCTAGGCTGACTCCATGGCACTCTAGCCTGGGCAAGAGTGAGACTGTCTCAAAAAATGAAGGCAGGAAGGCAGGCAGGCAATGGCCTTCTGAATTGTTTCCTGTCTAACACAGCTTAGAACTCTGCAGAACTCAGAGGTTGTGGGTAGGATTGTTCCTACACCAGCCTCCTCTCCTATCTCCATTTCCTCCTCCAGTAGCCCCCATGCAACATATCTACCTGTATAACACAGGTTCATGCAGCAAATATAGAGCCTGCCATGTAGGAGACTGGGTGCTGGGATGCATGGGACATGTCCCTGCCTGCATGGAGTTTGTGCAGGATGTGTGTTACACACACATGCACCCACTTGTCTAAACTCTAGTCTTTCCCTCAGAGACACACACGGCCTCAAATGCACACATGGAGGCATGAGCTCAGAACCATGTGCACACCTGCCCGCATGTGCGCAGCCCCTGCCTCCTCTCTCTCTGCAGGGACAGCTTCCAAATGGGCACCTGCACAGTGGCTGTGGGCTCCAGGGGTGGACGGTCTGTCAAACTTTGCATTCATTCTTGCCCCCCTCTTTCCCCACCCAGACTGCATCCTGGAGAAACAGGTGTTTGTGGATGGTGAGAACTTCTCCCACCCTGGAGACCCCTGCAAAGAATGCCAATGCCAAGAAGGCCATGCCCACTGCCGGCCTCGTGCCTGCCCCAGGCCCCTATGTGCCCACCCGCTGCCTGGAACCTGCTGCAAGAACGACTGTAGTGGTGAGGTGGACCGGATGGGAATTTCCTGGGGCGGCTTGGCCCCCGAGGGCAGCATGGCCTTCGTGGTAGGCTTACAGATGCCCCTCGCCCAGGCTGTGCCTTCGGAGGGAAAGAGTACCCCAACGGAGCAGACTTCCCTCACCCCACTGACCCATGCCGTTTGTGTCGCTGTCTGGTGAGTCTGCCACCTGGTTGGGAGAAGCCCAGAGAAGTTAAGGTTGGGATCTGGGGAGGCCAGGAGAGGGCTACAGAGATGTGAGTGGGAGGGATGGTCTCCTTGGCCTCCCACTGCCACCCTGGCCTGGCTTGGCACATCTGTCCTTCCTCAGAGCGGCAATGTGCAGTGCCTGGCCCGCCGCTGCCGGCCGCTGCCCTGTCTGGAGCCACTCCTGCTGCCAGGAGAGTGCTGCCCGCAGTGCCCAGGTAAGAGCATCACCCCTCGGGCCGGGCAGCCGGAGCTCCCTTAGCGGCCTCTTCCTGTTCCTTCTTGACGCCAGTTCTTGCCACAGCCGCCTCTCCTGCTGCCAGTTGCCTGCTGCCAGGTGGCGCGGTTCCTGCCCACCACCAGGAGCACATTTCCCCGCCCGGCGAACCCTGCCGCCGCTGCTTCTGCCTTGACGGTGCTGTGTCCTGCCAGCGGCTGCCCTGCCCGCCCACTCGCTGCGCTCACCCTCGCCAGGGGCCCTGCTGCCCCTCCTGCGACGGTATCGCCCGGTGGCGCCCCCTGCCCGGTCCACCCTCACCTTGCACGGATTCTCCTCCCAGGCCTGCCCCTCACCACGGGTTCTCATTAAGAATATTGGGGACAGGCTCGGTGCCTAGCCCAAGCGGCTAAGGTGCCAGCCACATACACTGAGGCTAGCAGGTTGGGAATCCAGTCTGGGTCCGCCAAACAGCAATGACAACTACAACCAAAAAATAGCCAGGTGTGGCGGGCGCCTGTAGTCCCAGCTATTTGGGAGGCTGAGGCAAGAGAATCGCTTAAACCTAAGAGT
>NW_003852432.1:663832-669571 GCF_000181295.1 Otolemur garnettii
GTTCTTCCTAGGCTGTCTGTACCAGGGGAAGGAGTTTGCCAGTGGGGAGCGCTTCCCATCACCCACCGCTGCCTGCCACCTCTGTCTCTGCTGGGAGGGCAGCGTGAGCTGCGAACGCCGGGCTTGTGCCCCCACGCAGTGCCCCTTCCCTGCCAGGGATGACTGCTGCCCTGCCTGTGATGGTGAGGGCCAGAAGACAGGGGACTGCAGGATGGGGTGACAAGAAGTCGGGGTTAGAGTCATCTTTACTGCTTTAGAGTGAATCTAAAATATTTATTATAGTAAGAAAAAAGCCTGGAACTAAAGCCTGGATTTTTCTTGCCTCTGGCGCTATTTGGCTGTGTGGGTTTTGGCAAGTTACATAACCTCTCTGGGCCTAATTTTAACTCATGTAAAAAGAGAGAGTTGAACCAGGCCTAGTTCCCCAGTCTTCCCTCACACTTGTATTATCTAGCAATTTTGGTCACATACAGTGTATCAAAAGTAATTTTATTTTGTTTAATGTTCTTCTTGAAATTAACTCACTAAATTTATTTAGAAAGGAATTTTATGTCATACTGTAAATGGAAAATTAGACTTACCAGGAATAGATTACCATAAAATTGAATACATTGATAAAAACATTGTTAAATTCTAGTCACATACTTCTGCTTGCCAAGGCTTTGAGCCTGAGGCCCACCCTCTCTTTTTAAAAAAGAGGTGAGCAGTTTGATAAAAGTATTTCAAATTGTACATAAAACTAACACATTGTACTCCATAACTGCATTAATGTACACAGCTATGATGTAATAAAAAAATAATAAATAAATAAATTTAAAAGGTGAGGAAATGTCAGAGAGCTACCACCACCCAGAACCCCCCAACCCCCATTGATCAGAGGACTTGAAGGAGCATTGGGAAGGGGATACCTTGGGTCTGTACCACCTAAGTCAGCTGGGGCTACTCCAGCTGTCCTCAGGTTGGGGAAATTGGTGCCTTCTGCCAGTGCCTTCTGCCTTAAATACTGCTGAGTATTTAAGCCTCAGGACAAATTCCCTGTGGGTTTCTTCCTACAAACTGGACAGGGAGATTTCTTACAGGCTTAAGGGGAGAAAGCTTGCCCTTTGGCCAGTCCAAACCTTGCCCTTCTTAAGACTCTTTTGCCCCCTGGGCCTGGACTATGACCTGTCCCTTCTCCCATGGATGCATGCCCAACCCAAACTCAGAGCCATGACTGCTTCCCTCCTTTCTGCCCCTCCTGCCTACCTCCCTCCGGATGCTTCCTGGAAGGCTGTGAGTACCTGGGGGAATCCTATCTGAGCAACCAGGAGTTCCTGGATCCCCAAGAACCCTGCAATCTATGTACCTGCCTTGGAGGCTTCGTGACCTGTAGACGTCGGCCCTGTGAGCCTCTGGGCTGCAGCCACCCACTCACCCCATCTGGGCACTGCTGCCCGACCTGCCAGGGTAGGGCTGCACCTGCCTTTCCATTCCCCCTCTGGGGTTCCCAGGGTCCTCCAGCTCCCTCATAAGCCCCTCCCAAGATAGACACCCCCTCAGTCTTTCCCCCACTCCCCTCACACCCTTCCACACCCTCCTCTGTCCCTGCTGTTACCTCACACTTGTCACATTCACCAAATAACTGTCCTCTGACTTCCATATCTTCCTGCTTTTAGATTGTTTCTCTGCCTTCCTAAAAGATGTTTCTATACCCCAAATCATTCACTGGCTCCCCTTGCCCTGAAGTCACCAGTCCACAGTGGTGACCTCCTTCCTCTCCTGGCTTTCTCAGCACCACCCTTCCTGGTGCAGCCCACCTCATCTGCATTTCCAGGTGTGTCCATTCCCTCCTCCTCTCCCCACCCTGGCACATGTGGACAGTAAGTTCCCAGCAGTCCCTGCCGCATGCCCTCCCGCTGCTCCTACCACTCTTCCTGCCTGAAGAGCCACCCTTGATTTGCTGTGTGTGGCCTGGCTGCTGTCTTTCCTCCCAGCCTTCACTATTCCTGCCACTCTAGACCACGCTTCTCTCTTTCTCTCTGACTCCCTAAGCTTTGGTAGAGGTCCCCAGACCTGACACTGTTGTGCGTGTAGCAGTGGGGGCTGCATTGAGGGCAGCCCTTCTGTTGCATTCCTTGCCTTGCCAGGATGTCTCTACCATGGTGTCACTGCTGCTTCTGGAGAGACCCTTCCTGACCCACGTGACCCTGCCTGTTCCCTTTGCACCTGCCAGGTGAGGTGGCCCCTTTGGAACCTTGGTAAGCTTTCATCTCTTATTCATCCTCCTTGGCCAGAATGGAGCTGTTTCCTCCATCAAGGTCCCAAGGGGTACATGCTGACATCTTATGGGACAGGACTGGGCTGAGGGAGAGAGTTGGGGCCTAGCAGGCCCAGGAAGGATGCTGGCCTTGGGGCAGTGTACAGCCTGGTTTTTGAGTGTGATGGAGTGATCTGGGTGTCCAAAGTGGTAGTGTGACCTCTCTTCTCCAGGAAGGCTCCATGCACTGCCAGAAGAAGCCATGTCCACCAGCTCTCTGCCCTCACCCCTCTCCAGGCCCCTGCTTCTGTCCTGTGTGCCACAGTGAGCTGCTTTCCATGTGCCCCAGCACCAGGCCCTTCCTGCCTTTCCCTCCTTCCCACCTCTCCCTTCCTCCTTCCCACCTCTTCCTCCCTTCTTCCCACCTCTCCCCTCCTCCTCCCTCCTTCCCACCTTTTCCTCCCTCCTTCCCTATCTTCTTGGCAGGCCTGAGGTTGGGCACAGTAGGGCAGGGGGGCACAGTTCCACTACCCAGGAGGAGTGTCCCCCACAGGTTGCCTCTCCCAGGGCCAAGAGTACCAGGATGGGGAGGAATTTGAAGGGCCTGCAGGCAGCTGTGAACGGTGTCACTGTCAGGTAAGGGGGGAGGGCAGTGTCTCTGGGTCCCAGGCTAGGTGGCAAGCCACTGACCCTCCATCTGCCTCTCCCGCAGGCCGGCCAGGTTAGTTGTGTGCGGCTGCGGTGCCCACCCCTGCCCTGCCTGCTCCAGGTCACAGAGCAAGGGAGCTGCTGCCCTCGCTGCAGAGGTATGCCCAGCCCCTGGCAATGCCTCTCACTTGAGGCACAGAGCTCCACATCCACCCCTGTCCTGACCCCTGCCTGTCTTCAGCTACTGCTGCCTCTCCCTGCCTCATCACCTTCTAGGCGCTGTCTAGAGTCTCCTCAGAGCAACCCCTCCTCCTCACCATACCCCCTTCATAATAATAATATTTAACATTTAGTGAGACATAGCTAGGCCCCAAGCTAAGCACTTTACTTGTATTAACTCATTTAATCAGCGCAACGATCTTATCAGATAAGTACTACTATCACTCCCATTTTACAGATGAGAAAACAGATATGGAGAGGTAACAAAAATTGCCTGTGGTCACTCAGCTAGAAGAGGGCAGAGGCAAGATGGGCATCCAGGCCATCTGACTCCAGAATATGAGCCTTTCTTAGCCTGTGCTGCCCCTTGCCCCACACATGGCTCAGCATAGTGTTGCTTCCCCAAACTGTCACAGCATCTCATTTGCCCTGGGAGGGGGGCAGGACAGATGAAACCCCCCGTAACCTCTGAGGAGACTGAGGCTTAGAGATATTAAGTTACCTTGGGCACATGGTTAGTGATGGAGCCGTTCATTTTTTTCCTCATGCATTTATTACATGCCTGCTGCATGCCAGGCACTTTGGCTACAGCTGACGGTAATGCTGTTTGGAACAGGCAGGCATAGGACAGGGTTAGAGCCCTGGTGTTCTGACACCCCCAACCTAGTGTCTTTCCCCTCCCCAGCAGACAAGAGTTCTGCCATAGCTGCCTTCTCTCCATATCCTGCAGCCCCCCTTCCTGGTGCCCACATGCCTGGCTGACCACCAGGGTAGGGGCAATCTCAGGCTCCAGGCTTACTCCTGCTTGCCTCGGCCTGTAGGCTGCCTGGTTCATGGGGTTGAGCACCGTGAAGGCAGTAGCTGGGTATCCCCGGACAGCCCCTGCTCCTCCTGCGTGTGTCACCATGGTGTTGTCACCTGCGCCCACATCCAGTGTGTCAGCTCCTGTGCCCAGCCCCATCAGGGGCCCAATGACTGCTGCCCTCGATGCTCTGGTACTGGAAGCCTGGGATAGGGAGGGCACATCCAGGTCCACACCTCCCTGCTTTTGAGCTGGGCTGGGTGGCAGAGTCTGGGAGAAGTGGCCTCTATTCTCATGCACATCCCAATCTCTGGGGCAGGGGAAGCCCATACTGGCATTGCCTCCAGCCTGAAGGCCCTGGTCCTTTTCTGCTCTCACCCTCCCCCCTCAAGATTGTGAGCACCAGGGGCGGAAGTATGAGCCTGGAGAGAGCTTCCAACCTGGGTTGGACCCCTGTGAAGTATGCCTCTGTGAGGTAGGGCATGTGTCCAGCTGAGGGGCCGGGCCCATGGGGAGGGAGAGGGCAGCTTGGGTGAGGCCCAGCCATCCTGGACACAACACAGAGTAGGCACTGTAGGGTCAGAGACAGTAGGGCCAGGAGGCAAGACAGGGCCTGAGTGGGCAGGGCTAGGTCTGGGTTTAGACATGAAACACAGGGTCAGAGTGTGTGAGGGCAGGGGACGGTGTAGGTGGGAAGTGGCTGGGGGTCACATGGTGGAGATTCTATTTTGAGCAGGCGAATGACACCACAAGCCAGGAGTTAGGCAGTGGGGCTTGGAGGAGGATGGTCTGAGAGTGCAAAGGAGGGTGCAGCAGGCAAATGGAGGGGTCTAAGTTCTGTGGAAGGGGTGGTTCTTGGAGTCCACGGCCCAGGACTCACCCCTGCTCACTCATTCTTGTAGCTGCAGCCTGGGGGGTCTCCCAGCCTTCGCTGTCACCGGCGGCAGTGCCCAAGCCTGGTGGGCTGTCCCCCCAGCCAACTTCTGCCCCCTGGGCCCCAGCACTGCTGCCCCACCTGTGCCCGTGAGTCCTGGAGTGTGGGGGTAGATAAGATATGCTGGAGGGCTGCCATCCCCAACTGGCTCTCTTCCCCAGCCCTAGCCCTTTCCTGACTCCAGTGGAATGTTCTGGAAGCCCATACCCTGGCAGGTGAGGCCTGTCCCATCATGAGTGGAGCTGGGGACCTAGGCAGGGGCCACTTACCTCCTTGAAGCTGGGTGCAGTTTGTGGAGCATTTTGCCCAGCAGGTGGCGCTGCAGGATGGCAGTTGTGTTGCAATGCCAGGACCAGATGTCCAAAAATGGCCTTGCCCTAAGGGTGGAGAGAGCTATTCTTTATTTTTTAGAGTAATGATTTATTAAGACAGGGGAAGGGCCTGGCACAGTGGCTCACACCTGCAATCCCAGCATTTGGGTTTCTGAGGCTGAGGCAGGGAGCGGGGGTGAGTTCAAGACCAACCTGAACAAGAGCGAGACCCCAGTCTCTGAAATATGGTGGGGTGCTGTGGCAGGTGCCTGTAGTCCCAGCTACCAGGGAGGCTGAGGCAAGAGTTTGAGGTTGCTGTGAGCTAAGATGCCATGGCACTCTACCAAGGGTGACCAAGTGAGATTCTGTTTCAAAAAAAAAAGGCTCAGCACCTGTGGCTTAAGTGGCTAAGGCGCCAGCCAAATACACCTAAGGTGGCGGGTTCAAATCCAGCCCAGGCCCACCAAACAACAATGATGGCTGCAACAACAAAAAAATAGCCAGGCGTTGTGGTGGGCACCTGTGGTCCCAGCTACTTGGGAGGATGAGGCAGGAGACTCGCTTGAGCCCAGGAGTTGGAGGTTGCTGT
>NW_003852432.1:669713-723944 GCF_000181295.1 Otolemur garnettii
TCCTGTATTTAATACTTCACATTTGTTGTGGAGGCAGTTTTTTCAGCTTCTAGTAAGTCACCCAGCATTGAAATAGTCACCTAACTTTGAAGCATAGGTCAACGCTGTTCTCACGTATAAAAAATATGCTTTCTATGATTATAATCTCACTCTCATCCTACTTAAACAATTTTTTTTATTAAGGTAAAATATACCTAACACAAATTTACCATCTTACCCTTTTAAAGTATACAGTTCAGTGGTGTCAAATACATTCATAATGCTGTGCAGCCATCACCGCCACCCCTGGGAGAGCTATTCTTATCAACACTTGCTAGGAAGTGCTTCAGGGAAAGTGAAGAAGACTTTAACATTTATTAAGCACCTAATGCATGTCATACACTATGCTTGGTGCTCTTAATAAACAGTATCTCATTTAATCTTACAGTTACCCACTAAGGTAAGTGTTAATATTCCCTTTTCACAAGTGAAGAAAAATAAGGCTTAGAGAGCTGGATTAATCTGCCCAAATTGGCTCCAGGGACTGAGTGCTGGAGCTGGGGTTAGAACCTGCTTCTTTGTGCTGTTTTAGCCCTGTTTTATCAGGGCTAAGGGAAAGCAGGCCAGGCAGCCTGCCTGTTCTTAGTGATATCAGGCTGAAGAAGCCACACTTTGTCTGTGTCCAGGCTCCTCACCTTAATAGCCTAACAAAGTTTGTTTGTTTTTTTTCAAAGTCTAAACTTTCTTTGCTGAACTGAAGGGCAAGATTTATCCTCCTTGGAGACAAGGTGCTGGAGATACGGACATGTGTTGGGTCCAAGGAGTCTGGGGACACAGTAGGTGGGGACAGCTTTGATTCCACCCCATGTCCTCTTTCTATCCCCCATCCTGGATTCTTGTTTTCACAGAGGCTTTGAGTAATTGCTCAGATGACCTGCTGAGGTCAGAGATCGTCTCCCCAGACCCCTGCTACACTTGCCAGTGCCAGGTGAGCCCTCCTGTCTTGGGAACTCTCAAAACCCTCCTCTTCCTCCTCTGTGGGTCATGGCTGCTGCTGCTCTTCTGTAGCAGCTCCAGGACTCTCCATTCACCCCAGCATTTGCCCACTTGTCCTATCACATCCTGCCCACACCCTGCTTACAAGCATGCCCTGATCCCTCCACCACCTTCTTGAGAGCTGCTGGTCTCTACCTATTGTGTTCACACGAGGGCAGGATCTAACATGGCTCTGCACTCACCGGGCCTGTCCTGAGCTCAGCTGTCCCCTGCTGGAGCACCACACTCCCCCGGGGAGTTGCTGCCCCATATGCCAGGGTAAGTACCCATCTGTGGCCTAGATCCTCAGAGAGGAGCCCAGGAGGGAGATCGGAGGGGGAGGCACTTGTGGGCCATGTGGGTAGCCAGAGTCGGCACTCAGAATGCAGGTTTCATTCTGTGGTAGAAAGGAGGGGCTGTATGTTGGAATGGAGAAGAGACCCACAAGGCAGCGGAAGGCAAGGGTGATAGCTGGATTCTCAAAGTCTGGCCAGAGGCTTGTCAGGGGGCAACCAGACCCCAGGCACACTAGTGGGGCATGGGGTGGGGGGTGGTCCCAGCTTCTGGCTGTCTAGGTTTCTAGGACTCTGCAGACATCCTGAGCACTGGCACAAGGCCTAACATCTAGTAGGTCCTCTGGCTGCTGGTGGAGGAAATCAGCACCATCAGGGTGCTAGTGGAATGGAATGGGTGCTTCCCTACTGTGAAGCTCAGGGTAGGTTCCAGGGAGGGAGGTTGCAGCTAGAACAATGTTGGCCTATCCCATTTCTCCCTCCTCAGAATGCTTGGTGGAGGCTGACGGCCGGAGAGTGGCTGATGGAGAGAGCTGGCAGGACCCCAGCAACCCCTGCATTGCTTGCACCTGCCGTGTGAGCTGCGGATGGGGGTGGAAGGGTGGAGGACCTTATAGACTGGTAAAGGGAGGATTGGCCAACACTCTTCAGCAAATATGGGGTCTTTGAGGGGCAGAGGCATCCCATTGCTGGCCAAGGAGCTTAACGCTGCATTTCACTCCCCACTTGAACCATAAAGTGGGTGTTCTTGTGGGGCCAGGTGGACAGAGGGCTGTTGCTTCAGATCATTCCCAGAAGGCCCCCAGGACTGTGAGGCCAGGGGCCCCAGGTCCGGCGGGAAATCCCAGAGCAGTGATGTTTGTCCTCAGCGGGGCCACGTGGAATGCCACCTGGAGGAGTGCCAGGCCCTTTCCTGCCCCCAGGACTGGGCAAAGGTGTCCCAGGCTGGCAGCTGCTGTGAGCGATGCCAAGGTTCGGGGCCAGGACGATGGGGGAGGGGTGTGCCAGACCTGGAGTGGGACGGGCATCTGACCCTCCCTCTCTCCTGTTCCCTCAGCCCCCACCCAGTCGTGCGTGCATCAGGGCCGTGAAGTGGCCTCTGGGGAGCGCTGGGCTGCGGACGCCTGCACCAGCTGCTCCTGCGTGGCCGGCACCGTGCGCTGCCAGAGCCAGCGCTGCCAGCCGCTCTCCTGTGGCCCCGTGAGTTCCGCGGTCTAAGGCGGTGAGGATGGTGGCGGGGGACGGGTGTGTGTGTGTGTGTGGTACCGCCGTCAAGTGAGACCCGGCGGGCGTGTGAGAGGGAGGCTGGGCTTCGCTGCGACCTGGGAGTGATTGGGACCGAGGCAAGTGCTGTTCCCGGTGCGGCCATGAGGTGGTGCTCTGGGCCCGCTCGCGGGGAGCCTGGGAGCCGAGTCCGGGCCAATGCGAAGGGTCTGGAGGGGAGGCAGGTGGAGGGAGTTCGGGGAGGGACGGTGTGTCTGACTGTGTCTGGGGCTGAGGCCAGGACCAGGCCCCCGCCCTGAGTCCCGGCAGCTGCTGTCCCCGCTGCCTGCCCCGGCCCGCTTCCTGCATGGCCTTTGGAGACCCGCATTACCGCACCTTCGACGGTCGCCTGCTGCACTTCCAGGGCAGCTGCCGCTACGTGCTGGCCAAGGACTGCCGTAGCGGGGACTTCAGGTGCGTGTGCTCCTACTGCTTTTCCCTCTCCTCCCTAACCCCTTCACCTGGCCCAGCTGACCACTGGCACCTGGGACTCCCGCACCCCCACCCCCCACACAGCGTGCATGTGATCAACGACAACCGAGGCCGTATAGGTGTGTCCTGGACCCAAGAGGTGGCAGTGCTTCTGGGAGACGTGAAGGTACAGCTGCTGCAGGGCAGAGTGGTCACGGTGAGCAGAGATAGGGTGCTGGGAAAGGTTGGTCCTGCGCTGTCCACTCGTCCACCCGGACGTCGCCACTCCTCCTGCCTCTCTTCTTCTCCAGGTGGACGGTCGCCCGGTGGCCTTGCCCTTCCTGCAGGAGCCACTGCTGTACGTGGAGCTGCAGGGACGTGCAGTGATCCTGCATGCCCAGCCTGGGCTCCAGGTGCAGCTGCAGACCTGGGAACCTCCACTCTGTTTAGGCTTCTGTATCCATAGAGGGAGTGGGGTGGGAGTGGAAGGGTGTTGCTGGATGCCCAAGGTGGGGATCAGAAATGTGGAGGGTGAAGAGCGGGAGGAGTAGCTAGAGAAATTCTGAGCCTAGTTTCTAATCTTGGCTCAGCTCCCCACACAATGGGGCTCCTAGACCTCTACCAACCTTTTCTGGGCTTCAGTTTTCTCATTGGTTGAATGGGGGAGGGTAAGTAGGGGTGAGGGAGATGTCAATTCAGGTCTCCCAGGTGGTGTCTGAGGTTCCTTTCAACTCTCATGAGGAAGAGTAATTTTCCCCCCTGCCCTCTGCAAGAAGCAACTTATAAATTCGTAAAATAAGGCTTGTCCACATTGCTGATCCAGACTTTAATTGTACTTAGTCCTCTGTAAAGCCTGAATGTCTGTAAGAAAGTGAATCCCTGGAAGTGGGCTGCGTTTCTTCTGGAGCCCAGTTGAGCGATGCTGATGGGAGAAGGGGCCCTCAGGAGGGAGCTGTCATCTGTCTTTGTCCAGGGCCAGCACAGCATGTACCACCTTGGCCTTCGTCTGAACAGCGTCCCTTCCAAGGGGAGCCTCCACCTGTCCCTCCTCCATAGCACAGAGTGTGCTAACTTAGATCTTGGGGCCATGATGGACCCTGGGCTCTTGGGGTTCCTGTCTTTCCCCACTCTCCAGCTCCAGGCTTCTCTGCACAGGTGCTGTGGGATGGGCAATCCCAGGTGGAAGTGAGGGTGCCCGGCTCCTACCGGGGCCAGACTTGTGGGCTCTGTGGGAACTTCAATGGCTTTGCCCAGGATGATCTGCAGGGCCCTGAGGGGCTGCTCCTGCCCACAGAGGCTGCCTTTGGGAATAGTTGGCAGGTGAGTGGCCCAGGAACCAGGGCTAAGGGGTGGGAGGTATAGCTGAGCATGAGTTTCAGAGCAGCCCCCAGGTATGGAAAGAGAATTAGGGGAGGGGAGGTCACACAAGATGACTTTTGGGCTTTCAGGGAGGTTTGAGGGCTTTTTACTTGTTATGGTGCTGAGAGAGGCAGGTGGCCTGTTGAAAGAGGCTTCCTTATCTGAAACCCCAGATCCTGCATAGCCACTCACTGGCTATATAACCTTGGTCAACTTATCTACCTACTCTGGGTCTTGATCTATCCATCTGTAAAATGGTTACAAGGAGAAAGTAGATGGTGCTTCCTTTGCTATTCTTGTGATGAGACTTTTGAGACTAAAAAAAATTATTGGGTGGGAAGTGCTTTGAAGAAGATAGCACACAAAGTTCAGCTGCCGGGGTGTTGTCACTGTTGTCACTGGTTGGGGCCCAGGGCTGGTTGGTCTTCCACCCTGGCTTATCTAGATTCTGGATGCTGACTGCTATGCTACCTTGCTCAGGAACAATTGCTTTTAGGTGCCTGAGGGCTATCTACTTTAGCAGAAGGGATAGAGAGAGAGAGAGATAGTTTTTGAGGGCATAAAGCAGTCTTCTTAGAAAGATAGATCTTAGCAGTTTTTAGCAAAGCTTAGTAAGCTTCAGCAGAGAGATGCCGTGCTGGTGTTCTGCAGGCAGAAGCGACAGAGTCAGAGTGAGCAGTCCGTGATAGAATGTGTGCGCTCCCGATTGCCCTCTCCTCCAGCCTCTTAAAGACACAATCCCGTGGCTCTTAACACCACAGGTGTAGAGACTGCCAATTCACTAATACTCTCATCTCGCCAGCTCTCACATGCTTGTTATGAGAGCTAAATCCCTCCCCATGCCCTTTTCACCAAGGTGTTCCTTTATTGAGCTACTAGTGTTACTTATAACTCTCATTCCTCCTAGCCATAGGCTATACGGGCTGCTACAGTCACATCAGGGATGCTCTCCCCACCTAGGTCCCAGAGGAGACAAGGCCCAGCCGGCCCTGTTCCCCAGGCCGAGAGGTAGATCCGTGCCGAGCAGCAGGTTACCGTGTCAGACGTGAGGCCAATGCCCGGTGTGGGGTGCTGAAGTCTTCCCCGTTCAGTCGCTGCCATGCTGTGGTGCCACCAGAGCCCTTCTTTGCTGCCTGCGTGTATGACCTATGTGCTTGTGGCCCTGGCTCCTCAGCTGACACCTGCCTCTGTGATGCCCTAGAAGCCTATGCCAGTCACTGTCGCCAGGCAGGGGTGACACCTGCATGGCGGGGTCCCACCCTCTGTGGTGAGGGGGTGATGCCCGTTTGGGAGAGGGGTTTGCACAGAGAGGAAGGGCAGGCCAGGGGGCTTGGGTCTAGATAGGGTGGGCATAGGGAGTCCCCCAAGGGCTGAGCACAGCAACTGGAGCAGTGTTAGGTGCCCTAGTGACCCTGCCTTCCACTCTGTTGCAGCTGTGGGATGTCCCCTGGACCGTGGCTTCGTGTTTGATGAATGTGGCCCTCCCTGTCCCCGCACCTGCTTCAACCAGCATGTCCCTCTGGGAGAGCTGGCTGCCCACTGCGTGAGGCCCTGTGTTCCTGGCTGCCAGTGCCCTGCAGGCCTGGTGGAGCATGAGGCCCACTGTATCCCACCTGAGGCCTGCCCCCCAGTCCTGATTGCTGGGGAAAAGCCACTCAGTGCTCTGCCCAGACCCAGCTGGGAGCCATGAGGGACACCCTGAGCCAGGATGACACCTGACCAGGACTCATCAGACCAGAAGTCTCTCCCTGGCTTGCAGCTCCCATCCTGGTCAGGGCTGTGGAGAGAGTGCCCGACCTGGGCCCATGTCCTGCAAACACCTCAGCAATGTTGAGCCACAAGCAGTAAACTCTGGGCCTGCCAGAATCTTCCTTGTGTGTGTGTGTTTCCTCCTGGTGCTGGGATAGAGGCTTGGCTGCTTGGAACATGGAGTGCAGTAGTTAGTGTCCCCAGAATCAGAGGAGCTTGCTGGTTCCTGTGCCTGTATGCCTGGGCTACCCCAACTGGCTCCTCCCTGGTGCTGTCTGGGAAACCCTGCAGGCAGATGGAGGACCCAGGTGTCCTGGTCCCAGCCCTGTATTCACTCTGTGTAGCAGGCATGGCCATGGCCCCCATATGGGAGCCCACAGGAGCTGAGGATCCACAGAGAGGATCCACAGGCTTGGTCTGCACGTGGCCTCCATTTTCCTCTTGGTGTGGTGGCACCAAGTGCTCAGGTGCCTTCTGGGTCACTCTTAGAGCTGGTGATGTAGGCACTCATGCCTGGCATGGGGAGAAGCAGAGACAACAGACTGTGATGCATTGTGGACACATGCATTGCACACACAAAGACATACACACACTCACACCTCAGAACTCCGAGAGACATGCAACACATGCGTGCACACTCACCTGCACTCACAACCACACGCACCCAGCCATGGTAGCTGTAGAAGCTCATACAGCTTGTGAAGACTTCTGCTCACATAGCTTATGAAGACTTCCTCGTAGGGGAGAAAACATGGGATGGTTTTTAAAAATAAAATTTATAAGAAAAATAACTCAATTCTTATAAAGGCTGAAAAAAATCCAAGGTCAAGGGGCTGCATGTGGGGAAAGCTTTCTTGCTGGTGGGCAGTCCTGAGGCAGCACAGGATATCACAAGGGGCTGATATGCTCAAGAATATGGGTTTTGAGATAGAAAAAGGTCCAGAATTTGAGATCTCTTTGCCAGGGACTAGCTATGTGACTTTGGCATTTTAGGGACTTAGCATTTTAGGACTTTCAGGGATCAGGGGACTCCATTCTCACTGCCAGTCCCTGATATTCCAACTGGGAGCTAAGGGAGAGGATGCCACAGAGCACCGGTCATCCGCCTGGCTTGCCCAGGCCTCTTCCACGGAGGTAGTTCTCTTTCAGGGCCCTGAGAGGAGAGTTTGCTCCCTTCTCTCAGGAAGCAGGGACAAAGCTGCTCATGACAGCATGGGGAGTAAAGATAAAGACCATCTCCTGTACTTGGTCCCTGTCCTCACTGCACAAACTTTTCTCATGTGTAAAATGAAGATCATGGTAACACGTGTCTCATGTTTGGAGAGACATGAGCCATGGACAGTACTCAGCAGGTGGACAGCATGGACATGCACTCAGGCAATGTTCTTAAGGGCTTGACCTCTTCCTGTTCACATGAGCCTCTTGGTGCAAATGGCTTTGGCTCCATGTTTTCCCAGAAGGTGTCACATCTATCCATCTCCAGATAAGGGAACCATTGCCAGTCTTCTCAAGTGTAAATGGTACAATGATGGCACCTGCTTCACAAAGTCACTGCAAGGAAGGGTTATGTGCTATGTGTCTGAAGCATTTTGTGTTCTGGCACTTACTGAGCTGGGGGTAGCCACTGTGGCTGTGGCCATATGTGTCAATATAGCACAGCTATAAAGGTCACGTGTGTGTCTGTACATACAGCGTATGTCAGATAGTCACTGGGGATTGCATACAAGCACATACACCTGCCAGTCAGGGTCATACTCCTCACTCCACACTGTCACCCCCATGGCCAAAAGACCAGTCTTAGAGTCAGGCCAGAGTCCTTCTGTGGCTTGGCTGCAGCCCAGGCCCCGGGCTCAGATGTCAGGCCCTGCATTATTGAGATCAGAGCCCTGGGCTCTTCCCCCTCAGCCCGGGGCTCTCTGTGCTCCATCTCCCTCCAGGCTTTCCATGGCGCAGGAAGCCATGCCTGGAGGCTTGGGGCTCCCTTGCAGCCCCAGGCAGGCTTTGGCTCTCTGCCAGCATCTTTTCCAGCACCCTGCCAGCCTGATGCAGCCAGTGCTCTGGGCTGCACTTCAGCAGGTGAGGAGGGGGGGAACTCTGCCTGAGAAGGGAAAGGGACAGGTAGGGGCCTGACTCCACCTTCCCCCCTAGGTGCAAGAGGCCAGAGGCTGCCCCCCAGGGCTGGAGCTGCCCACTGTGCTCCTGGAGATGGAGCGAAGCTAGCGGGCCCAGGAGCAGGTGGGAGCTTGCCAGCGTCTGGGGCAGAGGCCAGGTGACTGCCCCCTTGTACCCTGACACCCCACCTTCCTGCAGCTTCTGTGGGACTTGGAGCTGCTGACGGGGGCCGGACTTCACCTCTTCTGACCTCCCCAGGCCCAGTTTTGCAATCTGTGGGGCCAAGCCTGGCGTGCATGGAGTAGCAGGGGTGGGGACTTGGAGCAGCTGGTGAGTGGGTGAGCAGAGGCATAATGGGGGGTCAGGGGGCAGAGGGTCCTAGGATACTGGGCCCCCTGTAGCAGTGAGGGCAGGTAGAAGGAGCAGGGGTCTTGGAGACAGATGGGTCTGGGGTCAGCTGCCTCTTTTGATGCTTCCTGTGGACCATGAGCCTCCCTGTCCTCATCTATAAATGTGGACTCTTTAGATTTTTCTCCAAGGACTGCTGGGAGGACCAGTGAACTCATCTCAGTAAAGGGCTGGACACAGCGCATGCCAGTTCTGGGCAGGCTATTCTCATCGTCACACAGTTAACAACTATCTTGGTCAAATCAACTGTGTGGTGGTATCTGGAAGCCTTTCAGGTGGCTGCAGAATGGGAGGAAAGTGGCCTGGCAGAGAGGCACCAATGTCTAGGGAGGGAGGCGCTGTGCACTAACTGGGCCCAGCATAGCAAAACTGAGAACTGGGAATTCATGTCTCAGTCCCAGCTCAGCCACCAGCTGCCCAAGTGAATCTGAGCAGGTTAGTAGTCTTCTCTGGGCCAAGGCTGTAGCTGTAGCAGGAGAGGTTGTTCACGGTGACTATGAAGGCAGAGACCAGCCAACATCTTGGGCAAAACTGCAGTCTTATCTGAAGGCTGTTTCTAAGATCCTTCATGTAGAAGGAAGGGAGTCACATGAGGGCATGCAAACCAGGTGGCCTGCCTCACAAGGGGGCTTCTTAGAGGCTGTGACCACCCAGGGTGAGGTGCCCTATGGACTAGGGCATCCCCAACCCTTCCAGAGTTCCAGGCTGCAATCTACGCACCCGGCTGAGGACTCTCTGAATTAGAATCATGAGCTCACAGAGGGGTGAGTCTTTCTCACAGGGAATCAGGGTGGCCACATAAAGTAGCCAAGAGCTGGGGCCTTTCCCCATCGCCTCCCCTGTCCTGCCTGGTGCCCCCTTCTTGTGCTCCTGCTTTTCCTGAGCTCCTGCTCAGTTGCACCCATGGTTGCTGAATTCCAGCTCCTGGGATCCAGTGGTGGGGGCAGGGACTGGAGGTAGCCACCTGGAACTCAGTTTGGGTACTGGGGTAGACAAGGCTCAGCAGGCTGGGGTGCTAGGGAGACTGGCAGGTGAGTGCCTTTTCCTGGGCCCTTACAGGTGCAGCTGAGACAGCCCTTGAATTCCTGCAGGGGGCAGGTGATAGACCCATCATCAGCCCCAGATCTGGGTGAAGCTGAGATTAATGTGGACAGAAGGGTAGAAAGTCCTGACAGGCCTGCAGCACCCACATATGGTATGTTGGTTGATAGAACGGGACAGGTAGCCAGGACAGCAGGGCACCCCTGGGGCTGGGGTAGCCAGATTGCACTGTGAGGAGGCAGGAAGTCCCCACCTCTGGGCCAATGACCTCAGATCTTAAGTCATTCTTCATCTCACACTTTTTGATTGAGTTCCTGGGACACTTGGAGATGGCAAGCAGGTTTTGTTTTATGTGCCATTTCAAACTAGTTGGTCCCAGCTGTCTCTGGTACTATGTCCAGCAGGATATGGCATTAAACTGGAGCTCAGGAAAGAGATCCCAGGAATGGCCATCACTGACAGCCCAGGGAGAGAACAGAATAGCAACTCCATGCCACCTATTACCACTCTTGAGCCAGAATCTGGGGATACATAGAGAGCAAGAGAGACTAGGTCCCTGTCTTCAGATCCCAGCCTGGTGAGAGAGTAATAATAGGCAATTTGAATACAGTGGGTAGGATACTGTGAGCCTTGGGCCTGTTCCTTACATGAAACAGACTTTTAATGCATTAAATAATAAACCTTGCGAAGCCATAAGCTTTTAAAATTTTTTTGTAGAAACAGAGTCTTACTTTATCGCCCTTGATAGAGTGTCATGGCGTCACACAGAAGCCATAAGCTTTTGATTGTTTCATCATGCACATGAGAGAAGAGGAAAGTGCCAATAATTAATTTCTGATTGACAGAGAAAGTTTTACAAGTATTTTCTCTCTTGAGAAGACAGAGATATCAATTATAGCATTATTACCAGAGAAATACATTCTCTAGCAAGACAATAGATCAGAATTACAGGCTAGTGTGGGGAGGTTGTTTTCACAGTTCGTGGCAATCATTTCTAAAGGCCCGGGAGTCCTAAAAAAGTCCTTTGTTCAAAAAACTCTTTGAAAATCTGATTTATTTTTGGAGAGCTTACCCATTTGGTCACTGCAATGAATATTCACATGCCTGTATATTTCACAAAAGAACAAGATGAAATATTCTTGTGCAAGTTCTCGATTTCAGACCTTAAGAAATCAGTTTCTTTTAAGTAGTTTTATAGATGCCGAACAACTCCTTCCTCTGCAGCTGCAGGGGAGCAGCAACATATCATCTCTCTTTTTAGATTTCTTTTGTTAATTACGAAGACTTGCAGTTTCTAGGCCAGACACTGGCCTAAAATTTCATTTCTTGAATTTCATTTGATTTTGCTGTCAGAAACAAAAAGCCTGATGGGCACACAGGGACAAAGTGGGAGTGTCTGGCCTTGGCTGGTGGCATGCAGGAGATGGCCTCTGCTGTTGGTGGACACACCTGACAAGCAGGCTTGTGGCCAGCTGTGCAAACAAAGGTGGAATGATGTACTGTGACAACCTTTTAAGTTTAAACAGCTGCCTTAGGGCACCCCCAGCCATGCTCTGAGGACTATCTAGGCTTCTTGCCTCCATTCAGGTTAGGGGCTGGGACATGAGCAGAGACTCCCAATACTTGTCTTTCTCCCTCAGGTTCCTTACTAGAGCTGAACTCCACCACCAGCAGGAGCTCTGGGGAGCTAAGAAGCTCAGAGTCCAAGGTCCTGGCAAGGGGTCTCTCAGGTTGGGGGTGGAGGAGTTGGCTGTCTGGGAGGGGGCTGCTGGGGTGAGGTGGGGCTGCCTTCCCTGGCCAACTCTCTACAACACACATGGAGGATTTAACAAATTCAGGAATTCAGCAGGGGTCAGCCACTGGGGTCTGCAGGTTCCTCAGGAGAAGTGGCCCTGATTGGGATTCAACTCTGGGCTCACCGTGCTCTTCCTTCCCAGGACCTGGTCCAGAGGGAGGAGGAGAGCCACAGAGAGCCTGCAACCCAGAGGCCTCATCGATTGCCATCCAGGAGTCCACAGGAGACAGAGCTCACTCAGGGAGCCCCAGCACCCTCTGACCTGCCTGCCCATGGCCTACCAGAACTCCATGATGCTCCCCAGAGGCTGGGCTCAAGCCTGGGTCATGAGGGAATAGAACTTCAGAAACTGCAGAGGAGGGACAGTCCTCAGAGTCAGAAAGGGGAGGATCCTCAGGGTCAGAGAAGGGAAGCCTCCCAAGGTGAGGACAAAGAAGTTCCTCAGTGTCAGAGAGAGAAGACATACCAGGGTCAGAGCTGGGAGGCAACCCAGAGTAAGAATAAAGGGGTTCCTTGGCGTCAAAGAGAAAATAGGCCCAAGTGCCAGAGAAAGAAGAGGCCTCAGAGTCAGGAAAGGGAACATCCTTGGTCTTCTGAAGGCAGTATCCCACAAGCCTGGGAGGGGGCTCAGGGAGAGGAGTCAGTACAGCTTCTGAAGCAAGGCGGCTCCCTGGGCCACCCAAAAGACTTCCGCAGGTCCCTAGGAAAACAGATCCGGCAGCTTAGGGAAAGGAATAATGTAGGCCCGGGGGGAAGGAGCACAGGGCTGATGCCAGGCAAGACCCAAGGCCAGAGACCAGATTTGGCAAAGCCGGGGACCGCTGGGGAGGAGGCGTGGACTGCACTTCAGAGCCTGAGATCTTGGCCAGGCCTCAGCTCCCAGGCCCCAGCGCCATGGTGCCCGAGGCACTATGCCCTGGGGACTCTGGGCAGCAGGCACACCCGGCGGCTCTCCCGGGGTACCCAGGGCTGGTGTGCCACCCGCACGTGCTGCCGGGCCCAAGGGAGGCCCTGGCCGGACAGGACGGCAGGTGGGAGAGAGGCAAGGTTCCCTGGTGCCCTCGAGGAGCAGAGGAGTTGCCCCGAGGCCCCAAAGGCCGCGTGGCTGGAGCCCTCGGGCGTGAGCGCGGCGCAGCAGGAGGCTCTGCAGCAGCTGGTGGAGCTGCACCGCGCGGCCAGGCGGCGGCGGCGGCAGGACCGTGAGCAGCAGCGGCTCCGGGTGTGTCCCCGCTCCATGATGGGCAGGGGCGGGGGCCAGGCCGGGTTGCCTGCTGCGCCAAGGGGCGGCTAGATGCTGACTGCAGCCTCCCCAGGTCCTGGAGCGCCTCGGAATCGCCAGGAACCGCCACTGCCAGGGCCACCCTCAGTGCCTTCCGCCCAGCCTGGCCCAGCTCTGGCCACAGGCAAGGCCCCCAGGAGAAGGCGGTGGGGCCCCAAGGACCCCGCCCGGGTCCCTCCGAAGCGAGGGCGGTGCGCGGGCAGTAACTCCCAGGTGGAGCATGGGAGGCGGGTGCCCGGCTTGGAGAGGCGCTCAGCGCTCTTCATGGCAGGAGGACCCGGCCGGGCAGCAGCGCGCGCTGAAAGAACAGCTGGAACAAGTGCACTGGGAGAGGACCCGGCGGCTGTGGGCCCTCAGGGCCAGGTGAGGGGCGGTAGGGAGAGAGGTGGTAGGTGGACAGTAGTATGGGGCCCTCCTGTCCCTTGCATCTGGTCTGACAGGCCACTCTTTCCCCAGGAACACCCAGAACTTTCAGGAGCTACTGTGGCCCCCTAGTGCCAAGGAGCTAACGACGACTGATGAGTAGCACTCTTGCCCTTCCTTCTGTCACTGCTGGCTCCTCAAAGGAGTCAGGTCAAGGAAAAAGCAAGAGGGCAACCTGAGGGTCAGCAGTAGTTTCAAAGGCCCAAAATGCGGCCACAGGGCCTGTGAGAGCAGAGACACACAGACACACATTAGCTTTGCCCCACCAGGAAGACTATTATTTCTCCTTCCCTCCCTCAAGCCCACCACCTGGGCAAGGTCAGAGGGCCAGGTCCCGAGGATCAAGCAGTGCAAAGGCCCCATTCTTGCGGAAGAATGACTCGATGCGGCACATCTTGCAGGAGACCAATTCTTGCTTCACTGGGGGGCCTGAAAAAGATGTCAGAGGCCAGGAATAGGTTCCTGGGGAAGGGACACGCAGAGAATAGAGCACAGAGCCCTGTGTGTCTGCATAGCCTTAGGATTTTGCCCATGTTGTAGCCACTTTGTAGGAAGAAATAAAGTGCTTCTGAGGTGTGAGGGCTACAGAATGTAGGAGGTTGGCTGGATCCCTGTATACAGCAGTGACAGCAGAATGACACTACCCGTTACTGCTAGCTTCAGGATCCTCTAAATGGGGGTGGGGGAATACCTGGCCCTGCTTGTCACAGCAACAGACTATGGAGAGATGGGGCTTCCTTCTACCTTCTGCTCCCCTTCTGGGACTTGCCTCCTACTTTTTTTTTTTTTTCTTTTTGGAGACAGAATCTCACTATGTTGCCCTAAGTGGAGTACTGTGACATCACAGCTCACAGCAACCTCAAACTCTTAGACCTAAGCGATTCTCTTGCCTCAGCCTCCCAAGTAGCTGGGACTACAGGCGCCCACCACAACACTCGGCTATTTTTTTTTTTTTTTGTCGTTGTTGTTGCAGTTGTCATTGTTGTTTAGCTGACCCAGGCTGGGCTCAGTGCACAGGGCTGGCGCCGTCACCACTGTGCTACGGTGCAGGGGCACCAAGCCTTGCCTCCTACTTTTGTTAGAAAGTTGCTCCCCATGACTTCTCCCTTGGGGCTGGCTGGGGAAATGAGGGAACTTTGGGGTCAAAATCTCAACCCAGCCATCCCTTCCCTCCAACTATCCACCTTTTCAGGCACTCAAGCAGCTGGAGGACTTGTAAACTGGAAATTTACAAGTACAGATAGTAAAGGGGCATGCAGCTCTGCCCATTTGGCAGCATGCCCCTTCCTCACACCTGTGCTTTTCCCCTCTAATTACTCTGCGGCCCAACCCCTCGCCCTCTCCACTGAGCCCAGATGGACAGCCTTCCCTCCAGAACCTGCCCTCCCTGCCTCTGCCTCCCCCTCCTGCCATTTTGCAACAACTTGATCTCCCCAGGTTATCTGGCCCAATTTCAGCACTTTAAATAGCACCTATATTCTATTGACCTCCGAGTATGATCTTTAGCTCTGACTTATTCCTGAGGGCCAGGCTTATAGACACAGCCACCTTTTGACACTGTAAGCCTAACATAGCCACATGGACCTCTTTACATACACCCTTCAGCCCAGCCTCCCTGTCCAGAGTTCACAATCTCTCCTGAAAAAGCTATTGCCTACAGGCCTGAGTTTTTAAAAAGTAAATCAGTGTCACTCTTAAAGTCTGCTTAAAACCAACTGTCTTCCTCTGCACTGAATAAAACCCAGGTGCTGTCCGGCGGGGGGAAATAATAGAACCAGGCCTTCCCCCTTGTCATTTGGCTCTCAGCCTGCAGGTGCTCAGAAAGGCCCTGACAATCTAAAGTGCATGACCCAAACTCCCTGCCCAATGTCATTCTGTAGTTGCATGGAACTTGTTCCTCTCAGACATTTCCTTGTTCTTATCCTTATGGTCTAGGGCCCCATTCTGTTTGTGAGGAGACTAATTTCCAGGAGGTTGGGGCTCACCAAGCTGCCAGCCATATGTGAAGTTGGTGGTGATGGGGAAGAGGTAGCGCGTCTCTGGCATGTCCAGTTTCCGGGTGTTAAGGTAGCTGTAGCGTCCCTGGAAGTCGTGGGAGATACCTTCATACAGCAGGGCCCGGGTGGCAGGCAGGACTGGGTACATTTCTGACTGAAAAGGCACCTCTGGGACAGAACTGGAGGCTTTGGAAGGGACTGCTTGGGGGGCAGGTGCAGGTGAGTGTGGGGTTTTGGGGTACAGTGTGGGCAGCTTGAGGGGCAGGCGGGCTGCAGCCTTAGCCTTCTGCTTGGCCTTCACCAGTGACCCATACTTGCGGTTCCATTCACAGCGCAACATCTTCTCCCTCAGATATTCCTCCTTCCAAAAGTTTTGCTGCTGTGTGTCCATGTTGAGCTGCCGCAACATGGTGGCGAGGAGGAGCAGTACTGAGTGGCTGCAGCTAGGGCTTTAGCACAGTAAGCGAAGTGCTTAAGACAGTGGGTGGCTGCCCTGGGACAGTCACCTGGCAACCAAGCTTTGCCTCACACAGGGCCAGGGTTCTACTTGCAATGCCCTTAGCAGACCTCATGTGCCTTGTTTCCTGAGGCAGCCTGGGGCCAGGATGCACTGGCTAAGAACCTGGCCTCCAAACCTCCTCCTGCAAGACCCAGGCTGGATCTAGTACCTCCCAGGTTTTCTGTGCTTTCTGCTTCTGTCCCTTGGATCAGGGCTCCTCCCAGCCCAATGCAGATTGAGGTGGGGGCTCTGGGGCTGGACTCAAGCTTCCTCCATTCCTCCACTGCAAAGCTGGTCTTCTTTAATCCATAGAACCAGTCCCTGAGTTATGGTTCCCTGGCACAACAGTCCTGGTCCACCTCTCTAACTCTAACTAGAACCTTTCCCATCCTTGCAATCTAATCTCCCCTGATACCCTTACCCCACACGTGTCCTTTCCAGCACTCAACCTCAGTTTGGAGGGAAGAATATTACTTTAATTTAACATTGACAATGACACTGTGTAACAGCACAGGGAAGAGGTAGTGGAGAGAGAAGATGGTCAGGCTTCCTGTTCCCCAACCAGCCTTGATTTAATGGCAGAGTCCCAGCAACCTAGAAGTACCTCTCCTAGCCTCTCAATAGGGTGAAAAGGGGCAGGGAATTGGAAATTAGAGGCTTAAAACTTGAAGGACTGATCCAAGTCTAGGAGAGACCTGGAAATGAAGGAGAGGCTGAAAGCTGTGGGAGTCCCCTAGCGCAGGTCTTCGGCAGTGAACATGCCCCTGGCTCTGCGCAGGATGGAGTCCTTGGCGGCATCATACGGGTGCTCCTTGGATGGGATCTCCAGGACTGCCGGAATGGAGCGCTGGTGGGCATCCAGGGCATGCCGAACCATCTCTGCGATGTACTGGTTGATGAGGATGATGCCAACGTCATCTCGGTTTAGAAACTGCCTATGGGGAGAAAAAAGAAGGGAATACAGGGCAGCTCTGGGGCTGCTGTGTCCCCTGCCTAAGAAGTCCACTCTGAGCTTTTAGGCTCGGATGTAGAGAGGAATGAACATGACTTTGAGTGCACAGAGGACAAGGGGAAAAGCTACTCTGCTAAACTCTCAATCCTATTCAGAATGGACTTCGTCCAAGAGCTAAGGGCCATGTTGACCTGGATTGGCTTCTACCTCCCCTGCCTGGAAGGCTTCCAAGTAAACTGGTAATGAAGATCACCAGTGGCAGGGTATTCAATGTGCTGCCTTACTGAAGGACAGGGAGAAGCTAAGAATATATGTATTCCTTTGTATCCGCATAAAGAAATACCAAAAAAGAGTGGGCAGCACATGTGGCTCAAGAAGTAAGGGTGCCGGCCCCATATACCAGAGGTGGCAGGTTCAAACCCACCCCGGCCAAAAAAAAAAATACCGAAAAGAGAAGGAAGAAAGGAAGTGGTTAGCTATAGGGGTGGTAGAGGAAGGCAATGAGGTAGGTAAAAGGGCCTGGTGAACCATGTCTCTAACAAAAATGAAAAATCCCAAAAACCAGGGCTGATGAGATCATTGAAAGCCTCTATGCTGATGAGGCTGAGGGATGGGTCTGAGATGAGCCCAGAACACAAGCTAGGGAGAGGAAATTCAGTAATAAAGGAACCACATTTTCCATACAGGCAGAATATGGCCCTGCAGTTCTCCTTTCTTATGATTACCCACCCAGTCATTATTTATTAAGAACTATTTACTGAGCCAGGTGTAGTCGAGTTACTTGGGAGGCTGAGGCAGGAGGATTGCTTGAGCCAGGAGTTCTAGGCCATCCATAGTGTGCTATAATTGCACCTGTAAACAGCCACTGCAGTCCAGCCTGTGCTATAGCAAAAAAGAAAAAATAAAAAACTACAGTAGAACCACTGAAAGCTGACCACCAAAGGACTGAAAGAAACTGGTCAACATAAAGAATTAGTTTTGCTGTACTGACATGCACATGTGGTGCATGTCTGGTCTATAAAAATTCGGTCATCTTAAGGAGGTGGTTCATGTAGGGAGGTGGTCAACTATGGAGGTTCCACTGTATTTACTAAGTTCCAGTGTATTTACTAAGCACCCACCCCATGATAGGCACTAGGGTAGGCGAGACTTGATCCTCTGACATCCTCTTTGGTTGAAAAAATGTAAAACTTTTGAAGCAAAATTTGTCCTTCTCACATGACAACCGGGTGGCACTTCACCAGTCAGTTTAGAGATCAACAGATAACTGCCTCCCAGGTCAGGACCTATCACAGAACCCAGGCAGCAGGAACTAGTCTCAGCTGGTGGCTCTGGGCTGGGCTGTTTAGGGGGAAACAGGTGAGAATGGTATAATCCAAGAGGCTAAGAAAAGAACAGGAGGCTGGTATACTCAATTCCAGTCACCAAGACAGTCCTGTATTACTGGCATGGCTGCACCCACACTTTGGAGCTATCAGCCTTGACCCAGGGCAGAAGGTGGGATCTGAAGTGCAAGGTCTTAGGAGAAGGCCAGATACAGTCCAGTATTTGCCTGAAGATGAAAGGGAAATGAGGAGTGTTTCATAAGCAGAGTACTTGTTTTTACGAGAGGCAAAAAGGGTTAGGATTAAGTGCAAAGCCCTGCTCCATCTCTTCCGCCTGCTGTGACTTTGGGGTATGTGTCTTAACCTTTCTGAGTTTTAGTTTCCTCACCTGTAAGTGGGAAAAACCCCTAGGTTACATGACGTTTATGAGCCTTCAAACAACACAAGAAAGCCCAAGCTGATTGGCTTTAATCAAGTGTGCGGTTTCCTTAGGGGGCAACTGGCAAAAGAGCTCTACGTAGGGAACCCCTGAAGAGGCGCTGAGGTTGGCCGACAGCTGCGACTAGGCACTCTGGGCATCCAACTATGGGTAGGGGGTAGGTTGGGCTGAGCGGTGGCGCCCATTCCGAGCTGTTCCCCTTCTTTACTGATACATGATCATGTGAAGGGTGAGCTCGTGAACCTGACGTAACCCTGGTCCCACCAAGTCCCCAAAGGGAACTTAGGGTGCGGAGGCCTTTGCTCCAGAAGGGCAGACTTCCAGGACAGCGCCCAACCTCCCGTCCGCGTCTGACACCTTGATCCCCGGTACATCTCCACCCTCTCCCTGCGCGTCCATCAGGCAGCAGAAGGGCCCATCCGCCCGGGCTACTGTACCGGAAAGTGTCTTCGATCTCATTTATAGTTGTATCCTTCTCCACCACCAGGAAATTAGGATGACGGTTCTTGTTAAGTTCCCCTATGCCGCCCAGTAGGAAACCAGTTACCGTGTCCTCGTCTCCGATCACCGCGATTAGCTTCCCCCTCCCCGCCATTCCTGCAGCCAGGTAGAGCTCAACCCGAAGCCCCAAGTCACCGAATCTCCGCCCGGCGTCGCGGCGCCAGAACGTTCTCGCCCCACCCTTAAGGCATGCGCAGTTCTCCCAACCCGCCTTCCGGGACATGCGCATTAATAGGAAGGCGGTCTTAATCTGATACGCCTGCGCCATAAAGAGAGAGTCGAACCAGGAGACTACGACTCCCAGAAGGCTGTGCGGCCTTACAGCTTCTCCCAGACGTCCATCGGTTCATTCTTTCCTTCAATGAGGAGTTCATTTCGTTGGTTCATTCGTTCAACATGTGTTTTGAGCCTAGCAGTGTTAGACGGCGAGGACCCAGGGAAGAAAAGACGCAGTTCTTGCTCTCAAAGGCAGGATCTGGGGCTGTGTTGTATACTTATATAACTATGACACATCGTTAATTACTCAATAAGTGTTCAATTAATAATAATAATAAAAATGACACTGGCTAGTGAGGTAGTGTCTAGCGAACAGGCAATTACAAAGCTATGTGTTTATTGCTAAAATGAAGCACAGGTGAGTGATAACTAACCCATGGGGATAGGGGTGCTCAAAGAACACTTCCTTGAAAAGGTTGCATGGCATCTAAGCTGAGAGTGGAAGAACAAGCAGGATGAAGGAGATCAAGACAGGACAAGGGACAGAGAACAGCTTATGCAAAGACTTCCTGACTAGAGGGCATATGGACTCTTAAGAAAAGCTATTGAATCTGGAAGTTACCCTGAGGACAAAGTTATTCTGAAGCCACTGAAAGATTTCAAGCAAGAGAGTGCTCAGATTTATGTTGTAGAGTTGTCACTGTGACTATGTTAGGTGCAGAGGCAAGAACGAAGGAGAAACCAAATGGGGTGTTACTGTGGTAAGAAATGGTGGCCAGAAGGCAGGTAGTGTAATGGGGAATGTGGAGAAGTAGGTGGAGTGGACAGATATTTAGAGCTAGAATGGACAAAACTGACTTTTGGTTGGATGTGCTTGGGGAACAAAGTAGAGAGAGACCCAGGAGATTTTCAGGTTTCCAGTCTGTGCAGCAGATGAATGGGAGTAATGTTCCCTCTTTCTGTGAGGTGAACAAGTTGAAGGAGAAAGGGCCACTCCTTTCTCATTCCTTTCAAATCATATGGGCACAAGGGGAAGAGAGGGCAGAGAGTGATGAGGGGTGATAAGGGGGGAGGGAGAAGTGAGGAGGTGAATAGGCTGTTGTGGTGTGGGGAGGGTGGGAATTAGGATGGGGCCACATGTTTTGGGTCTTCTCTGGCAGACCCCACTAGTATGTGCTAAGTGCCCAGGGGTTGCCCAGATTAGTTGAATGAAATGCTTCTGCTTCTGCTCTTATTTTATTATTATTATTATTATTGCCCTGCTCTGGCTAGTCAGTTGCTCATTCAGTTATTCATTCAGACCTATATTAGACTCCCAAAGATCAGGGAATTCAGTTTTGTGGGGTCACAGATCAGGGTAGTAAATGTAGCCAAAGATGCAGTGGGGCGGTATGGGAACTGGGAGCACTAGTCCAAGAGGGATAGGGAGGGGTCCAGGAAAGCTTCTCATTGGCTGGGAAGATGGAGGTAGAGAGGCAGGAGTGTTTCAGGGGAAAGGTCCAAACTGCAGCTTGGGTGTTTAGGACACTAGAGGTGGTGAAGAGCGGTTGGAGCAGGAGGTCTCCATAGGGAGTGGAGTGTGGTTGCTGCCTGAATCTCATGGAGTCAGGGGGAGGGAGGATGGCATCTATCATATGAACCTGGGGCCTTAGAGACTTCCTAAAGGAGAGGAGACTTTAGCCTGGAATGGGAGGAAGATATAGAGGGCCTAACTGGAGAGGGCAGAGTTGCTGTAACATGACCCCTTCTAGCTATTCCACTCCAGGACTGAGAGTGGAATGGAGGAGGTTGCCAGGGCCAGGAAGACTAGTTAAGAGGTTGGGAGAGGCCCTGAGCAAGGTCTGTGCTGGAAGTGGGGATGGAACAGTCCAAAGTGGCCCAGGAACTGGCTGGAGGGAAGGTTCCTGGATTTGCAGGTGGTTTTGCCTGCCTGTTGGTTGAGAAACATTCTTGTTTCAATCAGAGCTGGGTTTTTTATTTTTGTTTTTTGGGGTTTTTTTGTTAAGCAGGCCTGGGCCCGATTCATACCGGCCACCCTTGGTGCACTACAGTGGGCTGGTGCCCAGCCAGAATCAGAGCTGTTTTAAGATCTTAATTTGAAAAACATTCTTGAGGTCAGGCTGAACTGAAACTGGCCCCCTACTGTCCTAGGGCAGTCTTGCAAAACATGGTGTCTGCCTCTTCACCATCTACCAACCTCCCTTTGCTGAGGACCAATCCCTGAGCTCCTGACCCTGGCTCTTTCAAACCCTCTGTCAACATCCCAGACCCCACCTCTGACCCAGGCCCATCCCCTAAGCCTGGGCCAGTCCTCCAGGGGACAGTCATCTGGCCTCTGCCTCCCCAGGGTCTCATTTATTGCTAAGGGGCCAGAAGGCAGCCAGCCAAAGAGAACACACTGACAAGAGACAGCCAAGTCTCTGCGACAGGCCGCACTTTATTTGGAGTTTTCCACCTAAGCAGCTCTCAGCTGAGCCACATGACATGTGCAAAAGTCCCCCCAGAAAGCTGGGCCTTGCAGTGTGTAAAAAAGGGCCCCCATGGGGCAGAGCTGTGCAATCGTAAAAAAAAAAAAAAATAATAATAATGAGAGAAATTAGTCCCCCAGAAAGCCTGGCTTGGGCAGAGTATCCACTGCTCAGGCCAGTCCACAGGCCACTCCACTGCCAAATGCTCAGGGTCTGTTTTCTTCTCAGATTGTGCTTTCCTTTAAAAGTCTTTAACACTCTGGGGCCAGACAAAGTCTTCAGGCGTAGACAAATGGCCAGCAGTACAGTTTGAGGGAAACTTCTCTCTCCCAGATACCCCAGCACAATGCTCTCCCGCTGGGCTCAGGCCCAATTGAAAACTCAGGGCTTCCCTGGCCTCCAGGCCCCCATCCAACCCCTGAACTGCCCAATCTGCCCTCATATCACATTCCAGGAGAAGGATATTGCCCTGAGACAGACAAGGCCCTCCAGCCTCTGAGGGCATGGTTGGGAAGGGAGTCTGTGCCATTCCTATCACCCCCAAGGCAAGTGTTTATAGTGTCTGATTTTGTGCGTGTACATCTGGGTGTGGCACATTTGCGTGTGTGTGAGTTTGGCCAGAGGTGGGGACCGAGGCTGGGGGAGGCACTTCTGGGATTCAGGGCACATTGACTTTGAAGGGGCTTCCAGGGACACTTTCGTCGCCCCACTTGACGATGAGGATGTAGTCCCCTTTCTCCTTGACTGTGTAGGTGACGTTGTACACCCGGTTCCCCATGTGCTTCACGTATACCTCCTCACATGGGGTCTTGGGTCCATGCACGCCCACCATCATCATGTTGGTGCCTGGACAGGGAGGTAGAGGGACTCAGTCACTATAGGGCTGGCCCACACCCTGCTCCCCGATGCCTTCTTACTCCCACCCACCCCATCCCCACAGACGAGCCCACCCTGGTTCAGGGCCCTCCCCTCCCCTCTAGCCTGCCTGCTTTGCTGCAGTCCACGGTGAAGGAGTTCTTCTGGCCCACAAAAGCCTGGGACAGTCCAGGGCCCCGTGTCACCACCTTGCTGGCATCTGAGGAAAACTTGGGGATGGAACTGTAGCTGGAGCCCCGGCTTGAAGACGACTTGGTCACAGTCTCCACCAAAACCGTGGATGTTTCATGAAGGCTGTGGCCTCCAGACAACCGGGGACCTGAGGGGCAGATGGGGTGGCCATGAGCAGGGTCAGATGGGCTTCCTGCCCTTCCCCTGCAGTGGGCCCTCAGCTGGCATTGTCACCCTGCTAGACTCTCTACCTGAGCACTCACTGCACCCTGGGAGCACAGCCCATTCACAGCCAGGCCTGGCTGCCAGCTCCAGTCCCTGCTTGGCCCCAGGTCTTAGGGCCTGAGGCTCCATCCCTCATCCTTGCAGGCTTTGGGAGCTCAGCTAACTCACAGGGTAAGGGTCTTGCTTAGGAACGAACACACATCCAACTCATCCTTCCCTCAGTGTCAAGAAGGGGAGCTTGCTAAGCATATATTCTGATGAATATTTATTCTTGGAAGTGAGAATTGTGGGGGGCCCAGAGGGAGAGAAGTGTAGCTAAAGCTTGGGAGCCCCTGCAGGATGAGCTGACTCTAGTGGGGAACCACGCTGCAGAGGAAGGACTGGATTTTTTATATTTTCTGAGATAGAGTCTTGCTCTATTACCCCAGGCTAGAGTGGCATGGCATCAGCCTACCTAACAGCAACCTAAAACTCCTGGGCTCAAGCCATCCTCTTGACCCAGCCTTCTGAGTAGAAAGACTGGATTTTTAAAACTATCACACATGGCTGAGTGTGGTGGCTTATGCCTATAATCCCAGCACTCTTGGGAGGCTGAGGAGGGTCAGAAGACCAGCCTGAGCAAGAGTGAGACCCCGTCTCTACTAAAATAGAAAAACTAGCCAGGCATCGTGGTGGGTACCTGTAGTCCTAGCTACTTGGGAGGCTGAGGCAGGAGGATCACATAAGCCCTGGTGTTTAAGATTGCTGTGAGCTATGACACCATGGCACCCTACTCAGGGTGACAGAGTGAGACTCTATCTCAAAAAATAAAAAAATGGTCATGCAGGACTCCAGAGGATGGGTGCTGCAGAAGGCCAGGCCTGCTCTATTCCTTGCAACTTGACCAGGATGTTTGAGGACAGACTATGAGCCAGATAGGAGTCACTACTAGAGCCATTCAGGCTGGGCCAGGCTTCAGGCTGATCTGACTCTTCATATCTGGCACTCACCTGTGACCTTGGCCTTGAAGGGGCTGCCCACGATGTGCTGGGGGCCACCATACTTGATGGCAATGAGGTAGTTGCCAGGGGCCATGGGAGTGTAAGTGACCACATGGCCCTCAGGACACTCCCGACAGTCCAGCTGCACTTTGGAGGGCCCGTCGATGGTGACAGACAAGGCCCCTGAGCCTGCATTCAGGGTGTTCACGATGAACTCTGATGACACACCTGGGGGAGCAGAGGTAGTAAGGCTATAGGCAGCAAAGGCGAGTAGCCCAGAGCAAGACTAGGCCCCTGGCTCCCCCAGGTAGCCTCAGCCAGGACTCTGAGGCAAGGCAATTCTTGGACTAGTGGCTGAACCGCCCCCAGCTCCCCAGCCCCAGGGACACTCACCTGTAGTGCCTCCCTCAAGCCCAGGACCATAGGCTGACACCAAGCCTGGGTCCCCAGCCTGGCTCTGCTCCCCAACACGGATCTTGAATGGACTTCCAGGGATATGGGCACCGTTGAACTTAACATCGATGGAGTGGACACCATTCTCATGGGGGATGAAGCGGATAGTATGCTTGTCTGTAGGAAGATGGTTGAGGGGTAAGCCTCCATCTTTCCCCTCCCCTTCCAGAAGGTCCTGGCATGGCAGAGGGTTGGCAGGCAGGGCCAGCTCACCACTGTCCAGCTCAGAGACGTAGCATTCTTCCACAGCTCCCGAGGGTGTGTGCACCCTGGCATCGATCACACCCCGTGCCCCATTCAGCTGCACCGCAAAGGACGCTGGCTGGTTCACCTTGAGCCCTGTCTCCTGCAAAGGCCATTGAGATGCTCAGACTCCTGGGAGGGCCAAGTCTGCAGTGGTCTTTGTGGGGCACCATGCTGTTCTCACAGTAAGCCCAGCCCAAAGGCTCCCACTGCTCTATCCCCAGCACAGCCTGGGCAGAGAGGAGCCAGAAACTGATCTGAGACCACTGTGTCCATGTGCTGTGCTGGGTATGTGTGTAATGAATGCGAGATGATGCCTCTTGCCCTGCTTTTACAACCCTGTGTAAAGCTGGCTGATGGGGGAGGGCCAGTGCCTGAAAGGGCTGTGTGGGCCATAGGCGCTCCCACGTGGAAAGGTGCATTGGGGGTGGGGAGCTGGCTTGGGAGGGCTTCTTGGAGGAGGCAGGCCAATGTAGAGGACCAGAGTGAGGGCTCTGAGGGAGGGGAAGGTGCGCCTGGTCTTGAAGTAGAGGAGGAGATCCACACCTGCTCTCTAGGGACTATGTGACCATTCTTTGGAGCAGCCGGAAAGGTTGGGCAAAGGGTCTGGGACAAGGCTAGCTTTGTGCCCCTTCCATAGCAGGCTCCTTTACTGTGCATCCCCCAAAACATTTATCCCTTGGTTTGGATGTATCATGGGATTTCCTGAGAGCCTGCCATGCCCGTGTTCCCTATGAGAAAGAAGGGAAGACACCATCTCTCTGGAAATCAGGAAGGCAGGTGGGCAGGCCTCAGGGCTCAGAGGGGACAGCTCCAGTCTGAACCATGTGCGTTCATTAACAGACAAGCCCTCTGGTCCTCTCTGCATAGCAGCTTACTCCTGTTTTGTATTGATTTTATACTCAGCCTCATTATTTTGGCACCTACTGTTAATTTGGAACTTTCAGAAAGAGGTGGAACAAAAAATGACAGATGGCAGTAAGGACAGGGAGAGAACTGTAAAAGGCGGAAACAAGGCATGGGAGTGCCTGAGTGAAAGGGCAAGCCCTCAGGGACAGAGTGCACTTTCCCCAAGGGCCCTGCCTTGTTCAGTACAGATAGTAGAGAGGGGGAACTTCTGCTGACTGGCCCTTCCAAGGTCACTGCTAAGTTTTTAGCCCCAGAAGGATGTGGTCTTGGGCTCCTGCCCATCTCTCAGGTGGCAGAGGGACCCTCCCCGGGCACACACACCTGGAGGCTGGTGACTGTGAGACGGCGAGCATCATCTGAGAGGGAGGCCACAGGCACCACAAAGGGGCTGTCTGGGATGTGTTCATCGTTGAACTTGATGGAGACCTCATAGTCACCTGGGGAGGGAGGCCAGTAAGCATAGCTCCTGGGATGGGGATCACTAGGGATGGAATCACCCCACACAGCCTTGTCCCTGGTGAGGCTCCCTGGTTAGGGCTCAGCTCTGGAGACAGATACACATTCCTAGGGGTGTGTGGAATGGAGATGGTGCAGAGGAGGGGGAGCTACCCTGGGGAAGGGAGTTCTGGAGCCCTACGGTCATCTGCCTAGCCAGTTAGCAAGAGCCCAGTTTGGATGGGCAGGCAGGCCCAGGTCCCCCCTAGCTGGACACTTTTACCTGGTTCCTGGACAACATAGGAGACACCACAGGAGCCATCTTTGCGGTCCTCAAATGCAATCTCTGCCTTGCTGGGACCCTCCACAGCAATGGACAGGCCTCCAGCACCTGCTTCTCGGGTCCAGATGCTGAACTCAGCTGCAGATAGGGAAATAGACAGGAGCTCTTCAGTACCATCCCTCCTCACGCAGGCTTCTCTGGCCCATCTCCCCTCCCGGACACCTATTCCTCACCTGGCACGCCTGCCACTCCACGCTCTAGCCCCGTGCCTCCAGCCCGTACCTTGTGGGCACCGCCTTCGCCCAGAGGCCCCACAGTGAATTGAAAGGGGCTGCCTGGCACATGCTGGCCACGGTACTTGACAGTGACTGTGTGAGGCCCCATCTCCTGGGGCACAAAGCGCACACTGTATGCACTGTCCTCTCCCTCCACAATTTCTGCGGCTTCCATCTTGCCTGATGGGCTGGTCACCTGTGCGGTCATGTCCTGAGAGCTGGCTTCACCTGCAGGGTTGGGAGTGTCAGGGTGACACTGGTACTTTTGCTGGTCCCAGACTTTCCTTCCGTCCTAAGTAAAACCCCCTTCTCTGCTCAGACCAGCCCTGGTCATCCACAGCAAGTCTGCCAGGGTTGAGGCCTGGCCAACTATGTCCTCCCCTCCTGCCTCCCTGAGAAGACCTGGGATCCTGCCTTTGCTGTCTCTGCTTACCCTCCTGCTGCCGGGTGATGCTGCCAAAGGAGCCCAGGCGTTCCCGGCCCAGGAAGTCCCCGAAGACAGCGGGAAAGGGGTCCCCGCCAACCTGGGTGGACTCTTCCACCCGCACCTCACGCTTGGTCTCCCCACCCCGAGTCTTGCTGATCTCTGTGCGCTCGGTACGGGTGTATGTGTGACTGCTGCGTGTAAAGGTACGCGTCAGACGCTCCTGGGCAGACACCATCTGGAACCAGTTCCCTGTGTGATCAAGGAAGCCAGGGTAAGTGGAGGAAGGTGAGGAGCAAGCGAGCAGGCCAGAGACCCCAGAGGTAGGCTGGGCCCAGGGCAGCTCTTACCGTACCCCACCCCAGCTCTTCCCCACACACCTGGGATCTTAAGGTTGAGGTCACAGGTGCTGCCGATGGTGGCGATGGAGGGAGCCTGTCTCCGCCGGGTGATGCTTTCCTTCATGCGGCCCTCACCAGTAACCTTCACAGTGAAGGGGCTTCCTGTAGGGGCAGAAAGTAGGGGGCAAGAGTCTTGGGCCACCAGCCTCCCAGCCTCCTGGCCTCCCCCACCCCAGCCTCAGCCCAGAGCCTTACCAGGTACGTGCTTGTCAGCAAACTTGATGTTGATGATGTAGGTGCCAGGCTCAGTAGGGCAGTAGGTGACTTTGCATGTGCCATCCTCCATGTCCTCACAGTTGATGTCCACCTTGCTAGGGCCTTCGATACTCAGCCCCAAGCCCCCATAACCTGGGGAGAGTGAGGGACACATCTCCCTCAGTCCTATGCCACCCAAGCCACTCTGTTCTCTCCTCCCCAAACTGCAGGCTGTGCCAAGAATGCGCCTCTGATGTGTATGGTAACTACAAACAAAAATGCCTCAGTAGGGGATTGGGGGTGGGTCTAGACACCATCCTGGAGGGCTACAGGACAGGCTGTCTGAAAAATTCCCTGCGGGAGGCCTCCTCGATTCCAGTGAGCAAGGGAAAGACAGCAACTCATTTCCTTAAAAGTGAAAGAACTGACATGGGGATATTCACTTTCCCCCAAATGGGCCCCAGAACATGAATCCCAACAGAGATGGGGCCAGAAATTTCAGGGAGGAGGGTATGGCCAAGGGGAGCTGAGCAGGAAAGAAGTTCAAGTGGCCACTAGATGAGCCAGGGCAGTGGAGGTCTCTGGGGCAAGAAGTACCTGCATTACGAGTATCCACGATGAATTCTGCCACCTGGAACGTGTGCCCCTCAGACAGGCCCTTGCCCCAGACCCGCACCTTGCTGGCATCCCCGATCTCAGATGGCCCCACCAGAATCTTGAAGGGGCTGTTTGTGACATGCTTGCCACTCTTCCGCACGCTCACCACGTGCTCTCCAACCTCCTTGGGGGTGAAGGAGATCCCTGTGGAGAGGGGTCATCAGGTAGGCAGAGTATCCCTTTGAGCACCCCCTGCCCAGGCCTGAAAGGCCTCTGCTTACCAATGTGACGGTTGGGGAGGCGCTTCAGCAGGCAGGGCTCCTCATTGCCTGAGGGAGCACGGATGCTGGCAGTCAGCTGGCTTAAATCACTCTCAGTGATCTTCAGTGACACATCCGTAGAGGTGCCCACATTCAGCTGTGAGGTCCTCATGGAGTCATCTCCTAGAGAGGGAGTTGAGGGGTCAGGCAGGCTCAGGAAAAATCCCGAGCAGCCCCTGTGGGACTCAATGGAGACTGGGGACCACCCCCAGGCACACAGAGGCCTGACCCCCAGACAAGCATAGTCTGTATTCACACAACTGCCAGAGATGACTCCGGGCCTGCACCCCAACTCACTGTGCTGCCTCAGTCCTTATGGGCTAAGTTCCTAAAGAAATCTTTGTGTATTTTAATCCTGATGCACACAGTGGAAACAAACACTGGACTGGATGACAAAGACCCTCCCTGGCTGTGTTGCTTACCCTCAGTGGGACAGGTTTCCTCATCTATAAAAAGGATTATTAATACTCTGACTTCTCAAGAGTCACTTCAAAGACTAAATGAGATCATGCCTCTGAAGCACTGGGTGGGGTTGGGGATTAGATATTTCTTAGCTACTGTGGAGGATTACATTCCTTATATTTATCTAAAAATGGCCTACTCCATCTCGCAGGGGCTCTGCCTTAATGAATAGGCTGGGCTTACACATTGTCATACACCGGGTGTGCGTGTCTTTTATAGCCTGCATGTGCCCACACAGCCACCTCACCTGTGATCTTGGCTGTGAAGGGGCTCCCCGGGATATGCTTGTCGTCAAAGCGCACAATGATGCTATAGTCTCCCGGTGCTGTGGGCAGGTAGGACACAGTGCAGGTGCCATCCTTGTTGTCCTTGCAGGTGATTTCTGCCTTGGATGGACCCTCCACAGCCAGCGACAGACCCCCTATAAGTGGAGGTGGGGCTGAGATCATAAGTCCTGCCCTTGCCCCTGCACCTGGTTAGACCCTACCCCAGCCCCCAGTAACCCTCACCTTCCCCAGCATCCTTGGTGACAATGGTGAAGGTGGCTGGCTTGTTGACCATGCCATGGCTCAGGCCTGGCCCGTAGGCACTGACATGGCGGCTGTTGATGGCATCCACGTAGAACTGCAGGGGACTCCCTGGGGTAGAGAGGGGGGCTGGGTCAGCAGAGGGACAGGGGTTGCCTGAGCCCACCTTTCCTCCCTGATGAGCCCTACATCTCTGCATGGGGACCTGAATCATGGAAAGAAATCTGTCCCCCACCAGACAGACGCCTCCCCAGGGCCTCCCATGGCATCTGCACATAGCAGATGCTTAATAAACATATATTGAAAGTAGGCAGGCACACTGGAACCCTGTTGGCTCCTCTCACTACAACCCAAGCCCAGCCCTGCCCCCAGCTCACCAGGGATGTGGTTGCCATCGTACTTGATTCCCATCTGGTGCAGGCCTTTCTCAGTGGGCGCGTACCTCACCGTGATGGTGCCATCCTTGTTGTCTGTAATGTTGGGCCTTGCAGTCTTCCCAGAGGGCATCCGCACCTCCCCTGAAGGACAGACACAGTTGGGGGGGGCAGTTTCTCCTACGATAATCTTCCTGCTGCACCAGGCCTGCTCCTGTGTGGTTCTGCTGTCACCCCAGAGGCCAGGCACAGGAGACAACCTGGAGCAGCAGCAGGAACCCTGAACTGGGAGACAGATGGCTTTAGCCTGAGTTCCAGCTCTGCTCAACTTGCTGTGTGACCATGGGTACCTTGCTTCCTCTCTCTGGGCCCCAGTTTTCTTCTCTAAAGGGCCTTGATGGGATCTCTGCCCTCTGAGTCCCTGTGCCTGGGGTCCCCCCAGGAAAGTACCTGTGAGCTCCCCTTTCTGCACAGCAAAGGGGATGACCAAGTTGAAGGGCCTCAGCATGGACTCCATTGGCTCCACGGGGACCACTGGCTCCTCTGTGGCCTATGGCAGGTGAGAAGGAATAGTCATTGGCTGGGGAAGGCTTGGGAGCTTGGCCTGAGCCACGACCAAGAGAGAGTGAGGAAAGAACAAGATGGTTAAGGGTGAAATCAGATTGGCAGGAGAGGTATGGCAGCTGCAAGAGAAGGTGTGCTGTGCCCAGGAGTCATCCTGCCCAACCTTGCTCCAGCCTGCTCCCCAAGGGGCCCCCAAACCATGCCCCAGCCTGGCTGCAGAGAAGTAGAAAGAAGAAACGAAGGGAGGCATGGAGGAGGAGGGCAAGGTCTGCCCAGTGGAGGGGGAAGTACCCAGTGTGTGGGGCAGATGCCAGGCCGGGGAGGGGCGTAGGGCTGACGTAGCTGCGGCACTTCAGAGGACTCCTCCATGGGGGACAGGGGGTCACACGCCTGGGGAGGCAAGGCATGGGGGAACACAAGGTGTAGCAGGCTCATGGGACTAGGAGCTGACTCAGAATGGCCTGGAGACCTGAAATCCTGGGTGCACATCTCAGGTGCCTGACCCCTTAAAGGGCTTCATCCTTCTGTGGGTGTACCGCTGGGGAGTTAGAGCCAGGGATAGTAGGTCTGAGGGTCAGAGAGGAACACGCCAATTCCCTCTACAGAGCTGATGCCACCAAGCTGGAGGTAGGACCATGCTCAACTCCTACTTGGGGAGGCTATGGGAAAGCAAAGGCTTGACTGTAGAGCAGTGTGACCTCAGGCTCTGTCTAATAGGCTTGGGATTCCTAAAGGACAGCTTCCGGGATCCCTGCTGCTGCTAAAGTGGGGGTTCCACCTCCCTTAACCATCCATTCCTGCCATGGCCTTGGAACTTACCAGCACATGGAAGGGGCTGTTGGGGATGTGCTCGCCTCCAAAGCGGATGGTGATGACGTACTTGCCCGGCTCGGGTGCTGTGTAGTAAATGTCAAAGGTACCATCATGGTTCTCAACCACATCCACGTCGAGCTCTGCCCCGTCCGGTGTGGATACTGTGCAGGTCACCTTCCCCTCGCCAGCTGCCTTGGCATCCACAGTTATCACCGTCTCCTGCCCAATCTGGATGCGGGGGCCCAGGCAGGCACCTGTCATGTAGAAGAACCTGCTCAGGGGGCTGCAGGAGCTGGGCCCAGCCCTCTCGCTCCCAGCTGTCCTCACCACCCCAACACATAGCAAAAGAGGAAAGGCACTCACCCAGGCCATGGCCTCCAATGGACACTGGAAAGAGAGAAGAGTGTGAATCTGGGCCGTGCTCAGGATAGGGGTTGAGGGGGTGGCAGGGCAAGGAAAGTAGGATACCCACCTGTGACAAGGCACTTGCTGGCATCCCCAGTGGGCAGAGCATGAATGCGGAATGGTGAGTAAGGGATCTCATCCCCACCATACTTGATGGTGATGGTGTACCGGCCACTCATGTCTGGCAAGTAGGACACAGTGTATGTGCCGTCCCCGTTGTCTCGAATATTGGCCTTCTTGGGTTTACCCTCAGGATCCTGGGGGAGAAGCAGATGTCAAGACCTGCTGTGCCCTGAGCCTGACCTAGGGGGTAGGCTGTGCGAGGACTCACCAGGATCTGGACAGTGAGCAGCCCTTCTCCAGCATCCCGCGCATCGATGGTGAACTCCACAGGCAGGCTGGCAGGGATGCCAGAGGCGTTGAGGCCAGGGCCACTGGCCCGCACCTTGCTTGCATCATGGGCTGGAAGCACCTTGATCTTGAAAGGGCTTGAGGGGCAGAAGGGGTAGATAGTTGGCCAAGGGTCAAGATGGAGGGTTCCATCTCATTCTGGGCCTGGAGCTCTCCCCAGACATAGACAGGAAGAGTGACTCTGTGGGGCAGAGACCAGTTCCTGGAGGGAACACATCTTGAGTTGAGGGGGAGGACCACTCCCTCTCCTGTGAGCCCCTGACAGAGATTGAGCACTTCTCTATTCCCCAGAGCAGCGCTGTGGTTTGTTTAACCACATTTATTCTTGTTTATGTTTCCTCTCGGGGTCCAGGGGAATGCCCTTGCCCAAGCCTCCTATACTTTTCCTAAGGTGGTGATTTTGTTATAAAAGCCCCTGGGGCTGTGAGGCCTCCAGAGCAAAGAGCCCTGGAGAAGAGCAGCATGGGGCAGCAGGAAGGATCGAGGCCAGACAGGTTAAGGGGGGACTCTCCCTTGGGCTCAGGAGTGGCCCTGCAGGTGCCACCCCAGTAGGAGCACCTTAGAGCTCAGCCACAGCAAGGGAACCCAAGGCAGGTCCTCACCTGCGTGGCACCTCCTGGTCAGCGTACTTGACAGCAACTGTGTAGGGCCCATCAGTGGCTGGGGTGTAATGGACAGTGTGGGTGCCACCCCCATTGTCCCGCACCTCCACAGGCTCAGCTACACCTAGGCAGGGGGAGGAGGGTCAGCAGAGTCCCTGGCACTCTGCCTGCCCCTCTCCACCCTGCCCCAGACATTCTGTACCTGTGGGGCCCAGCACAGCCACTTGCAGGGGGGCCCGGCCAGCTTGACTGCAGTCCACTGTGAAGGTCTGGGGTACACGCGCCCTGACACCAGCTCCCAGCCCTGGCCCTGAGCACTTCACCTTTCCAGGGTCCACCACATCCTTCACTGGCACCCGGAATGGGCTCCCTGCAAGGAGGACATCGGTGTACCCCCCTGCCCCAGAAGGTCTCCCTGATCCTGAGATACCACAGAGGAGGAGGCCGTCCCTTTCTTTGAAATGCCCACAGGAAGGCCAGAGCTACATGTGAAAATGCTTAGGAATTTGCTAAGAAACATAAACAAGAATAAATTGATGGCAGAATGACACTGGGCAAACCTCACTCGTTTGGACCACAGGCCTGGATGAAGGCCTCTCTAATTAATAAGCTGTTAAAAATGAACTACTTTTTTAAAAGTAAAATATATTCCTGACGTTGTGGCTGATACAAGTAAAAAAATGTGAAATTAGACAAGGGAAAAAAATGTCCAGTCAGAGCAGGCTCGAGTCATGCCATATTTGAAGGCACGTCATGTCCAAGCATCATGGCCCGCAGGAAGGCAGAGGAGTTCTCTGCAGACAATGCGAGTGAGGCTGTCCTCACTGAGCTCAAGGCAGCCTGGACTGTGTCTGACTGACTGGACCCACAGTGAGCAGCAGGTCTGAGTACCCAAGGCCTGGCACTCCAGGCTTCTGGAAATATACCAGGGACTGGCATACCACACCATGAGCACTGGCCACCCACCTCCTCCATATCCTCCCTGCACCTGGGTTCCTGACTCAACCTCCTCTAGGGGGTCTTCATGATCAATTTCTAGTGTCTCTCTGAGGAAGCCTGAGTCTTGCCGACCTCCCTTACCCTCCCTGTTCCCTCCACCCTCTCTGCACACCTGGGATGGGCCGTCCCCCAAAGGTGATGTTGACGTCATAGTCTCCAGGGGTGAAGGGGATGTATTCCACTGTGCAGCTGCCATCCTTATTGTCCTTGCAAGACATCTTGGCTTCTGAGGGGCCCTCAATGGCTAGGCCTAGGCCGCCTGTGCCAGCTCCCCTGCAAGATGACACCCACCATTAGCTCTGCTAGGACTAGTCAGCAAGGTCAGAGGGGCAGCTGAACACAGAGACAGGGAGGAAAAGGAGGACAGGGCCAGCTAAGGAGGGACAAGCTGCAAGGGCTGAGCTGGGATCATGGGGGACAGTATGTTCTTGTATCACCCCCAAAGAGTATGGGGGCTAAGGCACAGACAGAAGGACAAACAGGGAGGCCTGGGGGTGGCTGGGAGCAGGGTGACCACAGCCTCAGGTCAAGGTTAGGAAAGGGGAGGATACCTGGTCTCCACAGTGAAGCGGTTGGACTTATTGACCAAGCCACCCTCCAGGCCAGGCCCAAAGGCCCGCACGCGGGTGGGGTCACAGCCCTCAGTCACGCCCACTCGGAAGGGGCTCTTGGGCACAGCGACCTCGTCATACAGCACCTCCACCAAGTGCATGCCTAAAAGCCGGCCACAAGGAGTCAGTTGGGGTTGTGGTGTTCACCTCCCCTGCCCACTCGAGAATCTGTCATCAGATCCTGGCCGTGACCCTCAGCCAGGCCCCTCACCTTCTTCGTAGGCAGTGTACTGCACTCGGTAGGTGCCATCCCCATTGTCTGTCACATAGGTGTCTGTCTTGGCGCCCGAGGGGTTGAGCACACGAGCAGTCACGTGGTTGCCACCTGTGGCTGTTAGCGATCTCGCATCCACAGTGAACTCAGTGGTCACCTCCCGCAGGACACCTGGATCCCAGGAAGGGCATGCTCAGCGTGGGCTGAGGGCAACCTCCACACAGGCACTCCCTTCCTTTCCCTCCCTACTCCCAGGCTGTCCTCCAGACAGAGCCCAGGCCCCTCTCTGCTCCCTTGCAAGCTCTAGGCCACTTCACATAGCCTCATTTAGCTCCTTCACATATCAGTCACCCCCAGGGCTGAGGGCCAGGTGGGTCTTGTGTCCTCTGCCCTGCCCCAGCAGATGGCCCATTTACATTTACTGTCTTCTGACTCTTGTCACCCTCGACCCCAAAGCTTTCCCTCTGCACCCTTTAAAGCAGGGTTCTTAGCCTTTTTGGATCAAGGACCCTGGGAACTTATGAGAGAGAGGGTCTCCCCAGAAAAATGCCCAAGAGCAGATGCGATTTTGCCATGAGAGAAGGGCCAGTTTCTGAGCCAGCTCTTCCCCTTGGCACCTTCTCTGGGGTGTCTGAGTTCATAAAGACTCTGGGGTTGCCCTGAAGGCCCATCCTTCACCCCGGTTGCTCCTCCAGCATTCAGCTCTGCTTCCCTCACTCATAACTGGACTCCTCCTGGATTTCTCTGTCCACTCACCATGTGGCTCCACACCAGGCCCTGAGACCTTGACACCACTGGTATCTACAGCAGGCTGCACATGGACGCGGGTGGGGAATTTGGGCACAGGGTGTCCGCCATACTTGATGGTAATGGTGTAGGTGCCAGGAAAGGCAGGGCTGTAGGTGATGTGGTAGGTGCCATCAGCATTGTTCTGGATCAGCACCTCGGCCTTGACACCGGCATCCGACAGGATTTCGATGGTCAGCTCAGCATCACCCGCCTCTGAGCAGTCCACAGTGAAGGTAGCTGCCTCACCAGCCTTGCCACGCTCTAGGCCTGGCCCACTGGCCCGTACCTTGCTTGGATCGAACACAGGCCGGATGGTGGCCTTGAAGGGGGAGCCGGGGATGTGGGCTTCGGCAAACAGGATGTTGATGGTGTACTCGCCCGGCTCCGTGGGCAGGTAGCTGACAGCACATGAGCCATCCCCATTGTCCTGGCACTCAATCTTGGCCTCGCAGGGGCCCTCCACAGTTAGCCCCAGGCCACCTGTGCCAGCCCCCTTGGTGTCAATGGAGAATGGCGCAGGGCTGCCTACCAGTCCACCCTTCAGACCAGGGCCATAAGCACAGACCTAGGGGGAGGAGCAGGTGTGTGGGTTTCCTGCACCCAGCCTCTCCCAAGCCTCCCCACCCAGCTAAGCACCTTCACCTGTAGCTGCTGCTATGGACTGAGTACTTGCAACAATTCTAGGTGAGGGTGTCAAGGCAGAAAGATTAAGTAATCTGTCCTAGTGGGGCCTGGGATTCATGCTCAGATCTGATTCCAGGGGCAGGCTCTTAATACCAAGCTGTGTCCAAGGCAAGTCCTGTGGTAGGGCTGGCCTTGGCCCTGGGTCCTTGACCACCCCAGGCACATAAGTCCCTCCGGCCTCTGCCCCTACAACTCATCCATCTTCCCTATAAGCCTCTGACTCCCAGCTCCCACAGCACCTATCTCCTCACCTTGGTGGGGTCAGGGGGCAGGACACCCTCCACAGCAAAGGGGCTGCCAGGCACTGGGTGACCATCATAGGTGATGTCCACTTTGTAGGGCCCCTCCTCAGGGGGCATGTAGCGCACAGCCTGGGCTTCAGCTCCACCCCCAGGCTCCAGTTTGCAGGGGATGGGTCGTCGAGAGGGTGAGGTCATCCGCACGTCCAGGTGGCCCTGACCACCAGCCCCTCGCGTGTTCACAGAGAATGCTTGTTCCTGCCCCACAGCTACCTCTGTGTGGAGGGCAAGAGACACTATGAGCTGAGACTCTGACCCACCCCACCCTAACACCCCTCACTCCCAGGGTGGCACTTGCCCCACTTACTGCTGTTGAGGCCTTGAACTTTAACTTTGCTGAGGTCCAGTGGGGGTGCCACATTCACCACAAAGGGGCTTTTGGGGACAGGGTCCCCACCGTAGGTCACTGTCACTGCCATGTTACCCTATTGGGCACAACAGAAGGCCAGAACTGGGTATAAGACACAGCCAGACAACATCTGCCTGGCTAACATGGACTCTGAAACTCAGAAATCCACAGCAAGAGAGAGGATGGAGGCAGGGACAGGGCCAAGGACCCAGAATTGGTCCTTCGGGATGGAAAAAAAGGCAGGTGTGAGGGGGGCAGAGCACACCTGCTGGACCGCAGTATACTTGACAGTGTAGGAGTAGTCGTGGTTGTCTATGATTTCAAAGTCCCGCACAGCCTCGCCCTTTGCTGCCCCTGCAAACTGCACGTCCAGCTTGGCCTTGCCAGCTCCCTTGGTCAGCACTGTGAAGTGAGTGGGCTTCCCAACCTCCACACCTGGGGAACCCCCAGAGACAGCAATGAGGGCCTGCCAGCCACCAAGCGCCCACCTAAGGCCAGCCCTGGTACCTGCCCAGACACCTACCTGTGCGGTTCAGCCCAGGGCCCTCAGCCTTGACCTTGCTGGCATCATGGGATGGGTCCACCTTGATGTGGAAGGGGCTGGCAGGGATCTCCTAGACATGTAAAGGCTCAGTCAGGGCTCTCCAGGATCACACCCATGTTGTGGGCTAGGTGTTATGTCAAGATGCCCCCAGGGGACCTGCTGCAGACAAGGGCAGCCTCCCAGAGAGCTCCCTCTGCTTTCTCTGAGGCACCCTACCCACACACAGAAAGTGCTCCATCTGTCTGTGGAATTGTACCTCTAGCTGCCTGCTTAGACCTGGGAGGGGCAGATTGCCATGACTACAAAAAGCCAAGAGGCTGGGGTACCTGGTTGGCAAACAGCACCATGATGGTATAGCGGCCAGCCCCTGGAGGGGTGTACTTGACCGTGAAGGTGTCATTGTCATTCTTGATGATGTCAAAGTCGATGTCAGCCTCCGCAGGGCCTACCACGCCGGGGGCACACTTGATGCCAATGCTCACATCACCTGAGAGAGGGAGGTACTGGGCCATGAGTGAGGGCTCAACACCCCCCCAACCTGGGGCCCTGCCCCTGCTCCTCCAGTGGCTGCCCACCTTGTCCTGCCTCGCTGCAGTCCACTGTGAAGTAGGTGGGCTCATTGGCTTTGAGGCCGGTCTTCTCCACGCCGGGGCCATACACCTTCACCCTCTCAGGGTGACTGCCTTCACCCACATTCACCTGCGGGGAAGGATGATGCTCAGCTTGGGCCCTGCCTCAGGGCTCCTCCCCCTTCCAGCACTACCTGCCCCAGCCTCAGCTGGACTTGAGGCAGGGAGGACTGGCAGTGTCATGGGATCAGGGACAGCCAACATCTTCTGTATGGGGTCTGCCTTCCCTCTGGGACCCCTGGTAGTGGGCATAGGGCAAGCTTGGAAGACGCACCCGGAAGGGGCTCTTGGGCACATTGACGCCTCCCCAGGAGATGATGATGGTGTGCTTAATGGGCTTGGTGGGCACATAGGAGCAGCGGAAGGTGCCGTCTCCATTGGGGATCACCTTGATGTCGATGGGACAGCCATCTGCGTCCTGTAGGCATCAACCAATTAAAGTTCCCAGCTGTGCCCTCTTCAGAGCACCCTCTGCTGGCCTCAGTCCACTCGGCACCAGCCCCTCCCATCACCGACCCACACCTACCCCCACTTAAGTCGGGCCATACCAGCCTAGTGCCATGTGCCCTGGTGGCTAGCTCCCACCTGTGTGGCCTGCTCTCCCAGACTAGATTTCCTCATCTCTGAAAGGCCTTGGTCAGGGAGAGGCTGGGTTAAATCAATGTTCATAAAGTTGAATGATGAGCTTTTTAAGAAAGAATCATCTTCTTGGACCCTCAAGAACATGTTCATTAACCTCTAGTGGTCAATGGATGCCAGCTTGAGAAACTGACTTGGAAAATCAGTCTTAGAGAATGAAATCATCTTTCAATTGCAAATTATCAATATAAAAAAGAGTTTGGGGTAAAATACATTTTTAAGATTATTATCAGTAAGAAAATACAAAATTTAAAATTTCCATGGCACATTATGAAGCCATGAGAACCAGTCCTGCCTAACATCTATAATGCTGCAACTACCTTCCTGGAGGCTCCTGTCTTTAGCCTGGCCTTACCCTCCCAGGATCCCTGCCTTGAGTGGTGAGAGAGTGGGCCATGTCCCACCTGGGCATAGAGCTTCAGGTCTCCCTTGCCAGCTGCACGGGCATCAATAGTGAACTCCGCAGGCTTGTCCACAATGCAGCCAGTAGGCTCCAGGCCAGGTCCAAAGGCCTTCACCTGCGTAGGGGCAAGAGTGGCAGGCAGGGTTTGTTATGGGAGGAGGCCAGTGCACCCCATACCTGGGCCAACATGTAGGAGCTGGGACCATACCCTGTCTGGGAAGCAGTCAGGTGGGGCTGGCTGGATGTGGGCAATGAAGGGTGAGTCACGGATGTCCTCATCATCACAGATGACATGCACGGCATATTCCCCAGGCTCCGTGGGCCAGTATCTCACATCACAGGAGCCATCCCCCTTGTCATCACACTCAATCTTGGCCTGTGAGGGCCCCTCAATGGAGAAGCCTACACAAGGTGAGAGGGTCAGGACCATAAGAGGCAGCTTGGACACTCAGGCAGGTCCTCATCTTCCTCACGACCCCTCCCAGCTATCCCCTTTTTGCCACCTCCCTTATAGATCATCATCCTGACACTCCCCAGTCACTCCCGTCCTTTCACTATATCCCTCCCCCCACAGCATTCCCACTTTTGGCCACCCAGCACTCACCTAGTGTCCCCACCTCTGTGCCAATGGCTTCCACCACGAAGTCAGCTGACTTGCCCACCTGGCCAGTCTCCAAACCGGGACCCCAGGCCCGCACCTTCTGCACTCCTGCCTCTGGGCTCACCTGGACTTCAAAAGGACTGGACAGAGAGGGAGCTAGTGTCCATGCCAGGAAGTGTCCCTGAAGAGACACTCCCTCACCTCTTCCAGTTCCCATCAAGTCCCCCTCCCTTCCCATGATGGCCTAGACAGCAGGGTGTAGGGGGACACATGGCATTTACCTGCGAGGGATAGCATAGCCGCCCCATGTGATGGTCACTACATACTTCCCAGGTACCACAGGGTAGTACTCGCACTCAAACACACCGTCCCCAGCCTCTTGCACCTTCACTGGCTCCTCTGTGCCCTCTGAGGAGATGGGGGCAGGGAGAGGTGGTGGATCAACATTCTGTAAGCCCATCTCCTCAATCCCCTCAAGGATCCCAGGGAGCCAGGCCCAGCCTGAGGAAAGTGCTATTAGCGGGCAGTGTGCATAACAGCTCAGGGTAGCACTTAGGGCTGAGAGAATCGTTCCCAACTTATAGACTGAGAAACTGAGGCAGAGCAGAGACAGTGTATCTAGGATCTACGGTGCCTCTGGTCAGAACCGCCAGCCACGTATCTCCCTGCTACTCTCACCTCCTTCATGGGCACTGATACTCACTTGGTCCCTTGACTGTGACCTTGAGTTCCCCACTGCCAGCACCCTTGGTGAACACCTTGAAATCAGCCACCTCTTTTACACGGACACCCTTGGGCTGCAGGCCTCGCCCCGAGGCACGGCAGGCATTGGGGTTACAGGCTGGGAAAAAAGAAGAAAGGAGGTTGGGGATATTGAGGGGCCTGGACAGAGCATCAGCCCCTCGTCACTCATCCCCTACATTGCTGCTTAGTCCTTCTACCCTCTCAAGGTACAAGACCATGGCCTCCAGCCTTGCTCTGAGGCCCTTGTGCCCCCAACACAACTGGGGCTACTGGGTGCCATGCTGGATGGAGAGCTAACCATAGGCTCTGGATCAGACAAGTTACAAGAAACCCTTCTTGTTGGGGCTCTCAGAGCCAGTGCCACTGGGGCAAGGCATGGCACAACTGGGCTGAGAAGGGGCTCAGAGAGATAGGAAAGGGCCCTTTAGCTACTTCCAAGGTCATCTACTTAGAATTATCTGGGCTTTCTCAGAGCCACCAAAGCAACCACAGGATATAAGTCATGCCACAAAACATTTAGCAATGCCCTGGAACAATAGCTATACATATAACATGAAGCCCGCCATTGAACAGCAATGGATGGAAATCAGCCTGTCACAGAACATGGCCAGTGATGAGTCCTGACCTTACCATGGAATACAGGCCAAAGAATGAGAATCTCAGCCTGCCATGGAACCCATAAAATGACATGGAACCCACAGGGTGCTACAAAACAGGCAACAACACATAATCTAGGACTACCATGAACATAGGTGATGGCACCACCCAGGGCATGCCACAGAACTCAGGCGATGGCACAGAACCCACGTTTTATCACAGAAATCATCAGGCAAGTGGCAAAGAAACAAGATTTGCCACAGAACACAGACAGTGGCATAGAACATGGAGCTTGCCAGAGAATGCCACAGAATAGGGGCAATTTCACATGGCCTGGGCCATGCTACCCAGTGCAGGAGAGGTCAGTCAGCTATGGCCATGCCTGGCGCCACCTCCACTGGAGGAGGTGGCAGTGTGGAGCTGCTGGTGGATGACAGCACTGAGTGCAGGTCAGAACAAGTGGGGGAGTTATCCCTGGGGGCAAGGACTGAGGGGGTCACCACATATGCTCCCACCCAGGAGGTCCTGTCACTTCCTTTCAACCCTCCCAAGGTGGCACCTATTTTGGTACCTTTCACTGTGGTCTCCTGATCCTTCCCTTATGGGTTCTGGCCACCTCAGGAGTGTTAGTGGGGGTGATAAGCAGGAGCTCTCTCCAGAGTCCTCCCCCATTGCCACTGTTCCTTTTGCCCACTGCAGCATCAGCCAGCTGCATTCCCCAGTGGAGTTAAGGCTTCATTTCCCATCAATCCTCAGACCCAGAATTTGAGGGCAATTCTCTCTACACCCTGGCTTTGGGGAAGACTATTGTGGGGCTCTGTGAAGGGCTCTTACCTTCCGACACATGGACAGGGAAAGGACTACGGGTGATGGGGGCACCAGCAAAGGCCACATGCACTGTGTGTGGCCCCTCCATCACAGGCCTGTATGTGCAGCGGAATGTGCTATCACCCTTGTCCTCCAGGGCCACCTCCACTGTGTCCCGCCGGCCCTGTGGGTCCACAATCACCACAGCAACATCACCGGTGCCAGCCCCTGTCACAGACAAAGTCCATCAGTGCCCACTCTGGACACACACACCTACTCAAGGCTTTCTCATCCTGAGACCACCCCTTTCTGGGTAGAACTTCTGCCCCAGCCCCCCCAACCACACCCACTCACAGTCAGAAGCTGCCCACCTGACACACACCGGGGCCCATCCTTACCCGCAGTGTAGATGTCAAAGTAGGTAGGTTTGTTGGCCACATTCCCCACAGGTTCCAGGCCAGGGCCACGGGCTGACACCTTGTTGGCATCCCCCAGGGCCATGCCCACATTCACCTGGAAGGGGCTGCGTTCAATGTTCTGGCCCGCAAAGAGCACGGTCACCTAGAGTCAGAGGTCAAAGGTTAGCTTCTAGGGGTGAGCAGTTCTGAGGGGGTGGAGGGGCACAGAAGAGCCAAGGAGGTGAGAGGTGGACGGTTGATATACCATGCAGGGCTGAGGTATAGGCTGAGAGAGGGGTCCTCTCAGCCAGAGCTGAGGTTATGTATAGCAGGAAGGCATGGACTCTGCAGGGAGGTACCTTGTGTAGCCCAGCAACCTTGGGCACGTAGGAGACAGCATAGGTGCGGTTCTTGTCATTGTTGGGAACTACCTTGGCCTGTTGAGAAGGGAAAAGATTGGAATCCCTGGTGGGTGCAGCTTCTCTTGACCCCACAGTGCCCTATAGTGACACCTTCTGCAGACTCTACTACACACAGTTTCTCTGGCAGCCATGTCCAGGCCATTCCTGTTGTTGTCCCCATGCTTTCTGGTTCCAACCCCAAGAAAATTCCTTTGTCCCCAGCAGCCTCCCCTACCTCCTCTGTGTGGCCCTCAGGATCCTCGATGTAGACCAGAACCTCGCCCACACCAGCATCCACTGTCTGCACGGTGAAATGGGCAGGCTGCAGCACAGTGTTGCCATGGGGCTCGATGCCTGAGGGGCAGGAGCAGAGCCCAGGTTACTCAGGAGATCCCACACATACCAGCTGCCCAGGCAGGGCCTCCAGGGGGACACATACCCGGCCCATAGGCGATGGCTTTCTTGGGATTCAGCTGCTTGGAGCGAATAGGAGCACCAGGTTTGAGTTTGGCCTTGGGGAACTGGGACAGGTAGGTCATGACTGAATGCTCATCCACATTGGGGTCCACAATCTCCTCAGGGGCAATAACCTGTCACAGAAAGGAACAAGTTATCCAGTGCTCCTGTTGCCCAGCAGGCTCCTCTTCTCACCTGCATGCTACCAGGTGTCCTAGCAGCCCCACCTCTTCCCTTGCCTCAGTGCCCACCCACCCCCTCTGGTGTACCTGGGGTACCCCAAGCCAGTCATCGGCCTGCTGCATGGCCTCCCGGGCATTCTCCACAGGCTGGTTAGGGTCCCAGGCTTCCCAGTCTGGACAGAGACCTGGAGAGATGGTAGGAGAGGACAGTGAGGGGGAACCAAACAGCCAGAATGCAGGGCATTTGTTCATGCAACACCCTGGTAGGCTGTGGCTTCACCCCCCTTTCACCCAGCTGTAGGCCCCTTACCAGCCAGATTCCCACTGGCCCCATCGGCAGGGATGCCCATCACCATTTAGAGGCACGGCAGCCCTGCCTGCCACCAACAATGGGGCCTTTCTGCCCCAGCTGACGCAGCCTGGCACCAGCCCTGCCAGCAGCCTCCTGCCTGCCCAGGCTCCAGCAGAAATCCTGAACACCAACTCCCAAGAGGACCCCCCCCTTTCAGACCTGTCTTGCCTCATTCTAGTAGCCTCAGGAGTGGTGGAGGAGATTAGAGTCCCTATGCCACATTTTTCTTGGACCCACCCTCTAGAAGGTCTCCTCACAGCTTCCCAGCAGTCCTGAATCTCTAAGCACATCCCACATCAGCCTCAGGGCACAAAACTCCCTCTCCCTTCCTAAATGCCCCCTGGGGAAACTGAGGCATTGAAGGGCTTATTAGGAGTTATCCTTCAAGGCCATCAGCAGCCCAGCCCTCCTCATAGGAAGATTACAGAGGAAGACCCAAATCACTCCTGTGAAGAGGTGCAGGGTGAGGGGGTGCTTGGTCCAGGCCAGAATGGAGAAGGAGGACTACGTGCATTTGCGAGGAGGGGGCGGCTCACAGGCTGGAATCCCTGACTGGCTGGAACAGCTGAGCTCACTGCTGGCAGCCACACCAGCTGTGGGCAATGGCTCAGCAGCTGGGAATGTTTCCCAGGCAGTCGTGCCCCCGCCTCCCACCCCCTGCTCCCAGGCTGACCCCAGGACAGTGAAGGATTTTCCCAATGGGCTGTGGCTCCCTGGAGGCAAGGCTGACCCTAGGCTGGAAGACTTGTCTTCTCAGGAGAAGAGAGTCTGAAAGGAAGTTATCCATGGGTAGCCCTAGGCAGAGCTCTAGCCTAGGGGTAGGGCTCTAGCTGCAGATCCTCAGTTTTCTCATGGGCCCTGAGCTGCCCCACCTGGCTAGGTCAGGGCTCACATCAAGAAGGGGCAGGGCTGGGTCACCTGCCATCAAGCAATGCTGCACTGGCCTCAACCTATACCACCCTCGGCCTCAGCTCCTCAAATCTGTCCCAGCGTCTCAAAGAATAGCCTTCTCTGTGTCTAACTCCTGGCCTTTTTGCTACAAGTCCCACCATGGTGCTTCTCACTCAGCTCAGTGGGAATAGCGCCATGTCCCAAAGCAGAAAGCTCATGCAGCAGGGAGTCAAGGCCCTGGGCTCTAGGTGCAGCACAGATGAGCTGCGCGTCACTGGCCCTTGTCTACAAAATGAAGGGTTTTAAATCTGCCTGGCAGAATCTAGCACACCCTCAGGAGGGGCTGACTCCAGCAGTGATTCTTATTTTTTTGTTGTTGTTTTTTTTTTAAATGCATAGTATTTCTAACTTTTATTGATCATTCTGCCATTCTTTTTTTTTTTTTTTTTTTTTTTTTTGGCTGGGGCTGATTTTGAACCTGCCACCTCCAGCATATGGGGCCAGTGCCTTACTCTTTTGAGCCACAGGCGCTGCCCTCCAGCAGCGATTCTTGGCTGGAGGATGGGCACACCTTGCAGGTGACTGTGATGTGTATATTTGGATAACCACAAGTACCTCTAGCCTGTCCCTGCTGTCCTGGGAGAAAGGCTCCATGATGTGCTCACTGGCCTACTCACCTGGGGCACAGTTATCCACCAGGGCTCCTAGAGCTTTGCCGTCCTGCCAGTCACGATTGAAGTTGGTGATGGGTAGCTGGGGCACCTTGTTCTGGATCCAGCCGAGCAGACGCTGCTTGGGCGTTTGTTTGCGGGCATCCTCATCGTCCTCATCCTCCCACATGGGCATGGAGATGGAGTAGTGTAGAATCAGCGTCCAGATGAGGCCCAGGATCAGCTTCAGGTTCCCATCTACGATGGCTTTGCTGTCTGCACAGTGGAAGGAACAGCTGGCTCAGGGGCTCCACCCTCTGCCGCCCAGACCCCTTTGCCACTGGGTGCCCTCCCTTACCTGCCCTGCTCCTGCTCCTGAGGCACCTGCTGGAGCCCGGAGCACTGGCCACTGACTCCTGCAGCCCATCCCTTCTCTGCCCACCACATTCTCTCCTTCCTGCAAGGTCAGGACGAGACCCCCAAGTCCTTTATGGATCCCTGCCTTTCAGGAGGCTGCTTTTCTTTTATGTTCTTGAGGCAGATACTATCACCTCCACTATGGCAGTTGAGTCTGCATCCCATCCACACAGTTATCCCATATTTGCCTGGCCCTCCTAGACCATAAGCATCTGGGGGGCAGACACTATTTTGTTTTGTTTTGTTAATAATTTTATTAAAGTATACTTGACATACTCCTAACTCCACATATCAGAGAGTACAGTTGGAGAAGCTTTGGCAATATGGATATCACCACAAATCAAGAAGGAGTAGGGCACCAGCCCCATATACCGGATGTGGTGGGTTCAAGCCCAGCTCCAGCCAAAAAAAAAACTGGAAAAATAATAAAATCATTCCTCACTCTCCAAAATATTCTTGTGCACACTACTTTGTAAGCCGTCCCTCCTGCCTGTTCCTGTCCCCTCTTCCCAGGCAACAACTGAGCTGCTATCATATGGATTAGTTTGTTTTTTTACCTAGAGTTTTATATAAATGGAATCACACATTACACTTTTTTAGGGGGGTCTGTCTTCTTTCACTCCAGATACTCGGTTTTATCTTTCTACATAGAGAGACTTGAACTTAATAGGATTTCAATAAACATTGGTTGAATGAATATGTTAGAAACTGACGTTAGAGAGGTGAAGGACCAATGGGGTTTCACCCATATCTATCCTGAATGCCACATAGGGTATTTGGAACCAAGGGTGGGGAGGTCTAGTATATGCTCCATTAAGCTTAAAGTCATGTTGCAAATGCTGGGGCTGATGACATTTCATAGGAGCCAGGGGACATATCAGCCATGTGGACTCAAGTCTCAGAAACTGAGATAAACTCTACCCATCACCTCCTCTGAGCAACACTTTGGACCAGAATCTCCCTGAGATTTTGGGGGTCTAGTTCCCTTTAACAATTAGAGGGAAATATCAGAAGCTCACAGTGACCTAGTGTGTAGCTAGATCTTGGAATCCAATTTATTTGTAAAGGGTAATGCAGGCCTGAGATTCATCAGCTTCCCTGAGCACTGCTTTGGGGAGGTTAAGAGGGGGCAGAAGAGTCTTGTTTACTGAGGTTGCCAAGAGATAGAGAGGGTGGGGCTGGAGCTTTTCCCTACATAGCTTTTCCTACCCCTACTTCCTCAGATCTTAGGGACCCCAGTCATCTCCCTCCCTCCTGCTCAGGGAGGGGAACCTCAACCTTCTGGTCCCTCTGGCTGAGGCTCTGGTTCCCTGTTACCCCCACCCTGTCACTGATTCATCCTTCCTTCCCCAGCAGCTCCCAGCCCACCCCTTTCCCCTGGCTCCACTGCAGCACAATGGTTTGGCAGCTTTTGGATTCCATGACACACTCACTCCCTGCCTCCCCTGTGCTTTCTCTCAAACACAGAGGCCCACAACACTTTCACACAGCGGATGCCTCAGTGCCTCAGGCTTCTCACAGCCCTACAGTCTCAGTGCTCACACACTCAGAAGTGCTTCTTGAAAACTAGAGCCAGACCCCTGGGAGGAGGCCTTCAGGCTGGGGGTTGTGGGGAGAGATTGGTCATTCATGTTTGCTGGAAAGAGCTGCTTCTCCCCAGCAACTGGCCCTGGGCCAAACAGCAAGTGGTCCAGGCTTAGGGCAAGAGGGGGGCAATGGGGCCCAGGTCCCACTCTGGGAGCAATGACCCTCTTCTCCCACTTCCCCCTCGGCCAGGCAGAAGAGGTTGGGCTCTTCAGCCTGCCAGGGGATACCCCCAAAGGGGTGGGAGGAGCTAGACAGCTAGTCCCTGAGGCCACCAAGGCCTCAAGAGCAGGGGAAGGAAAAGAGAGGCTGGGCCTAGGGAGGTGCTGGGACAGCTGCTGCCCCCTCCAGCCCCTCCCTTGGTGTTGGCTCTAGGAGAAGGAATAGCAACTGGGTAACAGCTGCGAGACAGAGCTGCCTCATAGGCCCCTTTGTTCAGAGGGGCCGAGGGGACAGTGGGGGCCTGGACAGGGTGGTGAGGGTAAGCAGGGCACACAGTTCCTCCTACCCAGGTGAAGACCCATACTTCAGGTGAACTTCTCCGCTCCCAGCTCCCACCCCAGACCATAACTTCCTTCTGCCCTAATTGCTGCCAGCTGAAAAAAAAGTGAGGAGTCTTTCTCCAATCCTCCAACCCAGGTGTCCGGATGCTCAGTCCCAGTCCTGAGACAATGCCCAGGGAGTGACCTCCTGGACAGCACTTTCCCATCACTAACTGTGGTGGGGGGAGCTAGAAGAGGCAGGACGCCCCCTCCTCTCCAGGCTCAGTGATGGACCTAGCAGCCGAATTGCTGCCAGCTTATCTCAACAGTGCTAGAGCCACTAGGCCAGAGAGGGGACCAGCTCCCCTACCTCTCAGCAGGAATCAGGGCTCATCCCTCCCCAAACCAGCTCTTCTTCCCCTCTGCTCTGAGAGGGCCCCTCCAGCTGAGCCAAGCGGCCCCTCTGTGGGGGAGGGGAGAGGTGTGCTTAGGAAGGATGAGGCCTGGAGAGGGGCTCGGCTGCAGGGGAGATGGAAATGGGCTCTCTCTGGACCCCACCTGGGACAGTCAGCCCTGCCTTCCAAATCCTAGTGTGTGTTGGAGGGGGAGAGACCTAACCCAGGCTGACTGCCTAAGTCCCCACCGCCACCTCCTCAGCAGCCCTCCACCTCACTACACACCAGGGCACCCTCCCCCACCCCCTGCCCTCAGGCTCGTCCTTCTGGAAAGCTCAGAGGCATCTGCTGTGTCATGGAGGCAGGGCTATTTCGAGGGCAGGCTGGTGGGGGGGCAGTGCCAGGGCAGGAGGGGTAAGTCCTAGGGAGGGAACTGGACAGGGCAAAGGGCCCCGACTGACCTCAGCTGCTAATTCAGGAGGCCTAGAGATGGCCCTGAGGGAGAGTGGGGCCAGACAGACATCCTATTATCTGGAGAGGTCTCTGGGACACCCTGTGTGGGGCCTACCTGGCCCCATGTAAAACTCCCCTCCTGAGGTCCTAGGATGCACCAGCCAAAGGGCCCCTTCCTGTAAATCTCAGCAGGGCTCTTAAGAGAGAGGACTGCAGGTCTATAGGAGAGGGGCAGCCCAGGGCCACTCAGAGCCCACCTTCTGCTTCCCTGCTCCCAGGCCCAGAGCACCTCCCCACCCCCACCCAGCACTATACACCTTCCAAATCTGGTTACACTCAATGACTTCCTCCCTTGCAGAGGCCTTTCCCTCCCTCCTCACCCCAGAACTGTTAGCTACAACCAATCCCAGGCTCAGGGGTAGGCTGGGGCAGGGCCTGGACATGCAGGAGCCCCCTCCTTACAGGCTGAAGTGGGAGGACAGGCAGGGGTTAAAGTTCCCAGCACTAGTTGAGTGCCTTTTTAGGTTTCTGAGGCTGGGCCCCGCCTGTCCTGGCCAGGCCTGGACCCAGCTGCTGAGCACATGCCGGCAGAGCTGCCGGCCACCAGGTCTCCTTCTGCCTCCAGCCTCTGAGCTGGTGGATCCTGGGTGGATCCCAGGTGGTTGGGACCTGGGTTCAGCCAGCCCCTGGCCTGGGGAGGCATTTGCTTTGTTGTGAGGAGAGGTCCCCAGGAATCCCTCACTGACACTGGCCCTGTCCCCTCAAGCATGGCTTGAGGTTGCCCGATGGAAGGAAAGGGGCAGAGAGAGGAGATGGGTGGGTGAGAGTGTGCGCAGAGAGGCTGTGGTGGGAGGGCTTGGACAACGTCAGGTCTGGATTCCCTGGGTCCCCAGGAGGTGCTCATTGTCCCGAGAGGTCAGTGAGACAGCACCCCTGTGGCCTAGGTCAGCGGGTGGGACAGACAGGCCAGGGCTCTGCTCCGGGTGCCCACCCCCTACCCCCACCCCCACCCCGCACCTGTGTCCCCTGCCCCGGGTGACACCCTTCCCGCGCGCTCGCACTGACCGATGGACACGAGCTTGATGTGCTCGCGCTCCAGGAACTCGAGGGCCACGGACACGTTCTCCAGCTTCATCTGGCGGAAGTTGGGGCGCGGGTGGAACTTGCGGTACATGCGCTTCTGGCTGAGCACCTCCAGGAGCGCAATGAGGCGCAGCCCGTCGCTGAGGTCGCGCTGTAGGTCGGTCAAGCGCTTGCCCACGCACTTGAGGTGCTCGTTGCACCAGCGCGTGAATGTGTTCTGCTGGATCTTCTTCCACGGCGCGTCCTCCGCTAGGTCCTTCTCTGTGGACGGCATCTCGTCCGCCTCGTCTGCCAGGCCGAAGCCGGCGGGGTCCGAGTAGCCGCTGTTGTTCATCATGCTGGCGGGCCGGGGTTGGGGCTGAGCGGCAGGGCGGCTCGGGCTGGGCGCTGTCGGGCGCTGTCGGGGCGCGACCGCGGGACTCGCAGCGCTGCGCTGAGCTCCTGTCCAACTTCTCTAGCGCCCTGGCTGGCGGGGATCGGCAGGGTTCGGCGGGCCTCCTCAGTTCCTCTGCCGCGGTCTCGCTCTCTCTCCCTCCGGGGGCGGAGCAGTGCTCGGGAAGTGCGGGCCGGGCTAGGGTGGGGGGTTTAAGAAGCCCCCGGGCCGCCGCCCCCCCGCCGCCCCCGCGGCCCCCGGGTCCACGTCAGAGCGCCGGCCTCCCAGGAATGCCGCCCGGGCCACGGGTGGGGGCCGCGCGGAGCCACACGGCCCCGCCTCCCGCCGCCCCTCCTCCACACGACCGGGGCTAGGAGAGGGGGGTGGGAGTCCTGTGCTGGGCGCGGGAAGGTGGGGGGTGAAGATGACACTTTCCCACCTACACCCACCACCCCAAAGCTAAGCATTATCAGGCAGGGACGAAATGTACTCTCCCTCTACTCCCCTCCCCCAAAGAGACGAGAGGTAAATGGGGAAACTGAGGCCAGTGGTTGGGGCTAGACCTACTGATCTGGTGTTGACAACATTTTCTGGACGAGTTGGTGGCAGGGCTGTTGACAGGGCCTTCAAGTCCTGGCTCCTACCCCAGGGTATTGTCCACCTGTGGACAGGGAAGGGAAGTGTGTGCACTTGTGTAGAGATGGTCAGAGAGGAAGCAGGGACATTGCCCCGGTCAATTAGGGAGAAGATTTTGGGGGAGACCTCCCTCATTGCTCAGTTTTATAGGTTGAAAAGCTTAATTTGGAGATCAAACCCAGGGTCCTATGGGAAAGACTGAGGCTGCTGCCCCTGACTCAGTGTCCCTGTCACCAGCCCATTTGGCCTCATTGCCTCAGAATGAAGCTGAGTTCAGGAAAAGGGTACCCAGTGACTCACACTGTGTGCCCCCCAAGTCTGACTCAACCAAGGTGATGAGAGGGGAGGAAGGAACTCTGGCCCTATAATGCCAGGGAGCCTCCTTGGGCAAAGTGCCCATTTGGCGCCCCTGGGCAGATCCTCCAAGGGAAAGGATAGTTTAGCCAGACAGAACCAAGGAGCATCTAGGCCAGAGCAACCAGGGGGAAACGTGACTGGGGCACCTAGGTGGGCAGGGCCAGAGCAGAGTGGTCAGGGAATACTCCAGGGAGCCAGCCAGGATGCCTAGGCAAGACTGGACTCTGGGTCAGGGGAGCCCTTGGGGCCTGGGGATGGAGACAACAGGGAAACTGAGGCATCCAAACAGAAAAGGAGGCCCAAGATGAGGCAAAAGATCTACAGGATATATTTATATTAATACAAGGAGAAGATGTGTTCCGCAATTCTGTGGCATATGTGTATTGCTATCTCCCTTCCACCACTTCAGGCCATGCTTCCTCATCTTTCTCATCCTTCTAGGCCCAGTAAGTTTAGAGCTGGGTAGGGGGCCCTTATGTGAGCCTGAAACATTTCTGCAAGCCAGTCCCCCACTCAAGCCATGTGATGAGTGAGATTTGAGAAGGTTCTCACCTTTTAGGTGAATCGCTGTGTAATAATCTTATTCCTCCTCTCCCCCCAGGCCTGGTGGAAAGGAGAGGAAAGCAAGCATTTTTGGGAGGATCCCTCCCAAGGTGTTGAGTGAGGGCAATTCCCATTATGGAGCTAAGAAAGAAGTTTATGGTTTTTTGGGAGAGACAGTGCTTATGGTGACAGGGGTCCATGAATAATTTCTTTCCCTTCTCATTTAATGAGATTGCCTGGTCCTTAGGTAAGGAGGAGAAGGAGTAGAGAAGACACCAGAAACAGAAAAGGGAGCTGCTGTGTGTGGCTGGGAGTAGGGGGGGAGTTCTGGGAGCCCTGATAGTGACAGGCGAGGTATAAATAGCTTGGGCCCAGCGGCTCATGTTCTGTCTGCTCCCTGTGACGAGGTGCTCAGGAATTCCACTCTCCTGTTGGCAACCCCCTCTCCTTGTCACTAGAACTCTCATTCCCCCCAAGCCACCTCCATCCCATGGCCAAAACTACCATCAGGCCCTAGTGTTGTCTGTGTATTTGAGAGGCTGAGTGCTCCTGTGGAGAGATGCCCAGTTCCTGGGACACATAGCTGGGTCTCACAAGGAGCTGTGTGTGTGTGTGTGTGTGAGAGAGAGAGAGAGAGAGAGAGAAAGAGAGAGAGCAGACTTCTGGCTGCCAACCTGAGGTGCTAGGAACTCAGGGTTCAGCAGTGTTGCCTCTGAATCCCTGATGAAGAACCTGAGGTACAGATCTGAGAAGGGATGGATTTCTCTTTGAGTTGCTGGTGGTCAGGGAGAGAAAGGGATAGCCTTTCTGACAACCCCTGTGCAAACATCAGTGGCTCACAGTCCTGTTTTGTGAGGTTTATCTGAGCTGTACTGAGGGCCTCTGTTAAGATGGGAGGATTCACAGGGATGCCAGTAAGTGGAGTAAGAACCTGAGTATGGTCTCCTTTGTTCTCCCTCTGATTAATTACCTTGCTGCGGGAGAGGAGAGGCCAATGTGCTGCCCCAGGGGAGTGAGTGAATGGTTGGTAGAGGAGAGTGCCAATGATGGTTCCCGTCACCCCCCTCCTCCCCCCCACTGCCCCCAGAAACCTGAGCCTATTGCTCTCCAGGATAAATCGGGGCCTGACTCAGGTCCCAGCAGCCAGTCACAGTCAGCCTGACCCAGGCACAGGCTGGTGACTCAGCCCTCAATATAGTCCATGAGCCCAGGTCCCAGGCCCGGCCAGGGAGGCTGGAACAGACCGTGCGCAATGCTGGTCCTGGGGCCTGCCAAGTACGGCCCCCTCCCTGAGGAGGGCCTACGTGTTCTTCCCCAAGCCAGGTAGGGACAGATAGAGGGGCTTACAGGGGTTTTCATCAGCTAAGTATTTGGGGCAGTGCTGGCTAGGGCTGCAGGCCATTTATAGCCCCCTGACTCACTACCTGCTGACCGCTCTCAGGAGACCAGGTTGCCTTCCTTGTTCTTCACCTGGCCCTGCTTCTGCCACCAGGGCACTGCTCATCAGCCACCAACACTGGCCACATTTAACTTGTGCTGGGCCAAATGCAAGTGATAGGTCCAATGTTTGAAAATTCAGTTTTTCTGGAACTAGAGACATGTTTCTACAGTCAACCATGGTACTAGGCTGGCCAGGCTGGCCAGGCTCACAGAAGGCAGTTTGACCAATCAGTGACACTGTGGCTCTGACCCAGGTGCCAGGGACCTTGTGTTAGAGTGGGGGGATCCATGGGATAAAATCCAGCCACTGCACTTCTGGCTCTATAACTTTGGGCAAGTAATGTAACTCTTTTGGCCTCAGTTTTCCTTATCTGTAAAATGGAATTAATAACAACATCATAGGGATTGTTTTTAAATGTGTGAAGATGAAAAGAAGTAAGATGAAAGATAATTAGCATGGTGCCAGCTTGGCTCCTGTGGCTCAAGCAGCTAAGGCGCCAGCCACATACACCTAAGGTGGCGGGTTCGAATCCACCCTGGACCTGCCAAACAACAATAATGGCTGCAACCAAAAAATAGCCAGGCGTTGTGGCGGGCGCCTGTGGTCCCAGCTACTTGGGAGGCTGAGGGAGGAGACTCACTTGAGCCCAGGACTTGGAGGTTGCTGTGAGCAGTGAAGCCATGGCACTCTACCCAGGGGCTCAGCTTGAGGCTCTGTCTCAAAAAAAAAAAAAAAAATTAGCATGGTGCCTAGCCCCTAATAGGTGATCCAAAAAAGTCAGTTTGCTTCCTCTGCTGGTATAGGTCCTGGTGAGTGAGGCTCTTCCCCAAAGCTCTGTGTCCACACCCCTATAAAGGTCACTGCCTGGGGCTCCACTCTTCTCCCTTCTCCCCTTCCCTATGTCCTAACTGTCAGATCAGAACCTCCACCTGTCAGATCAGAACCAGCAGTACCTATGATCTTTGGAACCAACCACCCTTCCCACCATAGCAACTGGTCCTTGATAGAAGTGGCAGGTGATCACTGCCCTACTGTATGGCCTGGGAAGGGAAAGCAGAGTCACTGGCCAGCAAGGAGAGAACACTAAAGCAGTTTGCAGAGGGGATTAGCAGGGAGAGATGGAGGCTCCTGAAGTTGTTTTGAGTCCTTTGGTTCCAGCTGTACCAAGATCTGGGTGCATGCCTGCCTGTGGTTTCCAAGAGACACCCCTCCAAATTTAAAATCATCCCCTCCAGCCAGGCACAAGTGGTTCATGCCTATAATCCTAGCACTCTAGGAGGCCAAGGCATGTGGATTGCCTGAACTTAAGAGTTTGAGACCAGGTTTGAGTAAGAGACTTCATCTCTAAAATAAAGCTAGGTGTTGTGGCAGGCACCTATAGTCCCAGCTACTTTGGAGGCTAAGGAAAGAGAATCACTTGAGCTCAAGAGTTTGAGATTGCTGTGAGCTATGATGTCATGCACTCTATTGAGGGTGACAAAATGAGACTCTGCCTCAAAAAAAAAAAAAAATATATATATATATATAAAGTCACCCCCTCCTGGCTTTTTTAACTATAGCTAGCTGAAGTCAATCTTTAACATTCAACAAAAGAAGCCTCTTCAGTATACTTTGGTAACAGTGTACCACCATGACAGAGTACAAACCAAGTTAAGATGATGAGGTTCTAACATGTACAGAGAAGAGCCAGGTATATTAATGGGAAGAGCTCTGTGTTCTAAGCAAAAAGGCTGGGAAAA
>NW_003852432.1:724350-754624 GCF_000181295.1 Otolemur garnettii
AAAAAAAAAATACTATAGACTGGATGGCTTATAAATAATATAAATTTATTTTTTATAAGTCTGTAGGCTGAGAAGTCCATCATCAAGATGCCTGCAGATTCCATTCCTGGTGAAGGTACACTTCCTCATAGACAGCCATTGTCTCAGTATAACTTCACATGGCAGAAGGGGCAAGAAATCCCTCTGAGGTCTCTTTTACAAGGGCACTAATCCCACTCCTGAGGGGTCTGCTCTCATGGCATAATCACTCACTCTCCCAAGTCCCTCCTCCTATCATCACCTTGGGGATTAAGATTTTAATATATGAATTTGGGGGGGACACAGTTGGACCATAGCACTTGGCTATAGGTAATCTTCCAGTTCTTTCTGCTGCCTATGTTTTTCAGTCAACTGGTGGTTGAAATAAAGTGGGTTTCATCATACTCAAAAGCAAGTGGCCAGTGGTACCAGGTAGGTTGTGAAAGAATTTCTTTAATTAGGTTACAATTGAGAACATACAACCTACAACTGAGAACCTACAACCTAATTGACTAGGGCAGGGCTTCTCAAATTTTACTGTGCACATTCATCAACTGAGATCTTGTTAAAAATGACAGAAGGTCTGGGTTATGGCCTTTTACCTAATAAGTTCCAAGGTGATGCTGATGACACTGGCCAATGGGGCACATGGAAGAGCAAGGAGCTAGACCGTCCTGGATCTAGGCCTCTCCTTAAAAGAGGTCACCAAGGGAAGTGAAAGGGTCATGTGGCACTGTCCTCAATTTGCTTGGTAGCAGCCATGTTTATAGGAAGCTGGTCAGTTTCAGTAATGACCCTAGCCTGCTAGGTTGGACTCTTAGTTCAGCCTTGTCACTTCTCTGGGCTGCGGACAACTTAAAAATCTCCTAATCCTAAATGTTTCTGCTACTCTCCCTAGGAACGGGGTGGGGGAGATGAACTCATTTAGTGTTTGGCAGTGCCACCACAATCCACGCTGTCCACACGTATTGCTTTGGATGTTTGGTTGAATGGAACAGGTGGAAAGAGGCAGAAAGAGGGGTCCCAAGGGAACCATTCTGTTCCACTATGGTTGATGAATATACTTGGCATCCTTCATACGGAATGTTCATGATGAGAAGACCCAATTACAAAAGATTCCACAGTGATGAAGGTAAACAGGGGCACACAAAAATTATGTGAGTCATTCTGCTGTCCCCACACTTAAATCCATCCTTAAGCCTCTGTCCTGTTGAGCTCCAAGAGGCTGACCTTGAAAGATCACATCACCTGGACACTTCTGCTCTCTGGCTCCCAGGCGAGTTGAGCCAATGAGAAGTACCACAGGAAACTGACAGCTGGGAAGAGTGCAGGAGAAAGAATAAATGTCCCACTTCCTCATGGTTCTGGCAGGGGCCGCAGTCCCCTGTGGCTTCCTCCCCACCCCCTTCAGCCTGAGGTGGTAACAGCATCCACGGCTGCTGTGCCTGGGCACTTCACTATTCCTTGTCAGTTCCCTTAACTCTGCCTTTTGTACATAGTCCCTTCATTACGCTCTCCTCAGTTAAAGCTTTGAGCATGCCACCTGTTTATTGCCAGGATCCTAATTAAAATGAGGGTGGATCCCTCAAAAAGTCACAAGGACTAAGCCACAAAGGCTCACATGCAGATCTTCACAGGGCATCCTGCTCATACAGATAGGTGTGGGCATAGAACATAGGGGAGGTCTTTCGTGTCATCGCCCCCGTCCCAGGTAACCAGTTTGTTCCACTTCTCCATGCATAGGTTGAGTTCCTTGACATATGGGGTATGAGGTACAGACCATTCCATCTGTGATTCAGCTGGCTGCACAAGGAGCCAGCCTCATTTCTGAAGTCCTCTGTGGGGTGAGAAATCATATTTAGAAGCCAGACCCTTAGGTCAGGTAGTTGGTTAGACAGGAACTGCTTTGTTCTGGTTGTGTTGCGAGGCATTCAGCAAATAAACAGCCACAAAATTTCACTTAATTAGGTTGACATTTAATTACAAGGAACCCAGGTTCTTACACAAAGCAGGAGATGGGAGCCAGCAGCTTCTCAAGATCCTTTCCAGCCTGAGTGACTGAGGCTAAGGAGGTGGGGACACATGGAACATTGGGTGGGGTGGGGGTCCTGGCACAGTGTGTCCTGCCCAAAGCTGAGGGTGGTAGCCGTGGGGGATCTGCCCTCTTGGCTGGCCCAGGTCTGCAATCAGTCCATGGGGCAGAATTCTGACTCCTGCTGTCGCATGCTGGGTAACACATACAGAGCCACAGCTGCAATAGCCAAGAATACCATAGGCTTCCACAACCCATACATGTTCTGTGGGGACCAAAGAAAAACTGTGAGTGCCTAGCCTTCTGAACCTTACCCTAAGCCAGAAATCACCTCCCTATGGTGCCCAAGAGACAGCTCAGGAACATGGTGGATCAGCCCCTCTTCCCTCCTGGGTAAACTGGTGGAGATCTTAGGCTCTTAGTCCTACACCTGCACCACTAGACACGCAGCCCAACACTATATGCACCAGCTAGGTGACTGGCATTCCTGCGCCCACTGCGGCCTGTGAGATGAGGAGAATACTAGCTGCTGTAGAAGCGAACTCAGGGGTCTAGACTTCAAAGATTCTCCAAATGGTTGCAATGAGAAAGGACTGGATGCCATAGCAGGAAAGATGGTGAAGTTTGGGCAGGACTGAATTAGCTTTATGGAGAAGTTTGGGCAGCAGCACTGAATTAGCTTTATGGAGAAGAAATGAACTCAAGAGTCAAGAGGATGGGAGGGGGAGATAAGCCTTGGGGTGTGTGTGAAGAGCAGGCACTGTGGAGCGCAGGAAAATAGGAAGTTCTCAGGCAGCCAAACATTTTGCATAGAAGGATATTGATTCAAGGAAATTCCAAGAAAGCTGTTACTGGCCCTCGGTCACTAAAACACCCCAATCACTAGGTGTGCTCACTTCCTGGCACACTGAGGCTCCTAGGTACTTCTGACCACTAGTGACCCCTGCAGATGTATAGGACAACAACAACACCATGAGGGATATCCAGAAAGTATCCTTTAGGGAAAATGAAAATCTTAGACAAGAAAATACACACCTGGGGTGATAGTTCATATTTTTTATTACTTTTTAAAACTGTATCTGTTACTTGAAAGGCAAAATTTGGATTTTGAATCATAAGCTATGGCATAAGGTAACAGAAGGATGGTTTTAGATAAAACTGGAGTGTAGTCCATTAATGCTAAGAACACGTTTGCTCAGAAAATAATCTAAAAAGAAGATTTTAAGCCAACTATAAAGAACAAAGAAAATATCCTGAATTTGTGTAAATAAAGTTTCCAAGAAGAACAGAAGATATAAAATGGAAAGAAAAACAATGTTAGTGGTAGATATATAGAATAATCCATGTAAAAAAACTGAGAAGCTAGAAATATTCACACACTCAGATGTTTATATCCTAATGTGCACTGTTAAAATGTCAAGTCTGATGCTCTTAAAAGAGGAAAGAGCTAGAATCCATAAATGGGAACCAGTGCACTTGTCACGGGGCAGAGGCAAGCTTCTAGACTGGAAGAGGAAATGGGTGGTGTAGGTGTCCCAAAGAAGTAAGCATGTCAGGCTTTCCTTTTAGAACAGGTTACCAAAGTGACAAATCAAGGAAGTCACATTTTTGGACTTGAGTTGTTTCACATGATTTTCTCTGATATCCTTATAGATCACATGTGGAAATAAGAGTAGGATGATGGTACAGTTTGTTGTATGACTGCTTATTAAGACCAACGAGCTGAACAAAAGAGAACCTGCCGAGATGACACTCTAGAGGCTTGGTCCTCACTCATAACTTGGATGAAGATATGAAGATAGGCTTGTCACTTTTTTATTTTTTGATACAGAGTCTCACTTTGTCACCCTTGGTTGAATACCATGGCATCATAGCTCACAGCAATCTCAAACTCTTGGGCTCAAGCAATCCACCTGCCTTGGCCTCCCAAGTAGGGGGACTACAGGTGCCCACCACAATGCCTGGCTATTTTATAGAGATAGGGTCTTGCTCTCGCTCAGGCTGGTCTTGAACTTGTGAGCTCAAGCAATCCACCTGCCTTGGCCTCCCAGACTGCTGGTATTACAGGTGTGGACAACCGCGCCCGGCCAGCTTGATGTGAAGCTGGCAGGAAAAACGAACATTTTAAAACCACAGGGTCAAGCTAAAACACATGCACGCACACACACATGTGCTCAAAAACAAACACACACACTCACATGCAAAACTTCACAGGTAAGAACAATGGACTATAATAGGGGAGAATGGAAAATTCTGCATTTGGACCCATGAAATCAAATGTAAGTACAGAATGGGGAGTGGATGCTTAGTATATGTAATATACAAAAGGGTTTTATAAACAATACATGAAATAAGTTAACAATGTATGGATGGTGCCAAAAATACATATACACATTTTAAGAAAGGAAAAAACTGTATTAAATTTGTAATAGTCGTGTTTGACTTCTGCTATTATAAGAAGGTGCGCTGTTACCAGTACATATTGAGTATTTTAATTCTAATACATTTTTTTCTTTCTGAAAGTATGTATACATTTTTTGCACCCTCTATTAGTTACCAAAAGAGCTAATGTGATTTGACGTTGCATAAAGAGAGGTATGGTGTCTTCCTAATTACTTGAGACACAAACCATGGAAAATTGCTCAAAATCAGAAGAGATGACAAGGAGGAACAGGATTGGAATTTCTTATAAGTTCTTTATAATCTGATTCATAGTTTCCTGGCTTTATTACTTAACCTCTCTATGCCTTAGATTAATCATATATAAAATGATAATTGCTCACAGGGTTGTTGCAGGGGTTAAATTAATTAATATACATAAAATGAGCAGAACAGTGCCTGGCACATAGAAGGCATTATGTAAGTGTGTGCTCTATTATTTACATGGTATTTTATAATTTATAAAGTACTTTCAAATACATTAGCTCATTTGATCCTCACAAAAACTGTGAGGAGGGCAGAGGTTTTGTCATCTTGTTAATATCTAAAGAAACTAAAGTTCAGATTATGCATTTTGCTCACTAGGACAAATCTGGTAAATAAAGACAGACTCAATCAAATTGAACTGACTGCATGTCAGCCACACTTTCCATTATACTATACTGCCATGGCTCCTGGGAGGAGACAGTGTATCAGTGCCCAAGGGCTCTGGAACAACAGGCATCCCCCATGGTCCCTTCACCAGACGTTCTTCACTCTCACTTTGTTCAGGCTTGGCAGAATGCTCTAGGTTGCACCCACAGTGACTTGAGATGGCTGGGTATGGATGGGAGGAACAGGAATAGTGACAGGCCCTGGTCACTAGAGCGGTTAAAAGACTGTCTGTGTGGAGTGCCTGGGATGCCTAAGAGGAGGAAGAAAGGAGAAGGGTTGAAGAGGAGGGGAAAAAGTGGTGGTGGTAGGATAGAAAAGGAAATCCCATGCACAGGTTCAGGCTGTCCTTCTGAACCTGCGCATGAAACCAACTACACTTCATTTACAGAGATGTGAGAAGAGAGGGCGGGGCAGAGGGCCAGGAGAGCAAGAGAAAGGAGCCAGAACAGGACAGAAAAAATAGCTTATGGGTTCCAGAAGGCAGGTGGGACCTTAGGGTTCTGCTTTAGGCATGAGACCACATTCTGCCTCCTGACTTTGGTATCCTGTCCACAGGCCAGATTACATGGATGGAGGCCAATTGGAAAGTGTCTGTAATATATCAGTCCTGATTTCCTAACAACACATACATCTCTGGCTAGTAGAAACTTTTCACCAATCCTTCCGCCCAGAAAACCTAGCTTGGAAAGCCAATTACAATAGAATCTGGCCCCAGAAGAGATAAACAGAGAACTAATAAAATATTTCCTGGCATTTTGTTACAACTTTTCTGGAAACCAGAAGTCCTAAACTAGAGAACTTTTCAGTAGAAAGTGCATTATATGGTGGGAGTTCAATTTTAATCAAAGTTGAAGGAGCAGTTGAGGATGTACTCATACAAATGTCCTTGGGAAGATTATAAGGATCATAACTCTTAAGATCTCCTCTCTCACCCAAGAGGAGAGCAAGTGATACCTTACTTTGCTATCCTGGGCAGCAACAATAGTGAGAGTTTGGCAATGGACTTAAAGACAAAGAGAGCCCAGACCAGCTTTGCAGACAAACATTGGCTCAATAGAGGGAGACAGGCAGCTTTGATGGTAGCAACAGTGCTGGGCTTACGCAAGTTATTACCAGCCAAGGATAGAAACTCAAACTATGTTTGCATTTCAACTCCATAGGCATTATAAAGACATGCTCAGAGATGTTAGAGGCTTTGCAGTAGCCCAAGGAAAAGCCAGGACTCTTGGGCCTTAGCATCATCTGTTGTAAAATGACAAAAGCAAGACACAAGCAGCTGAGAGAAAAGAGGAGAGGCCAGGGCACCTGCACCCTCCCTCTGTCCCTCAGGAGGAGAGGAAGCAATACCAGTACCTGTGTTAAGACGATGTCTCGGCCCACCAGCACCAGAGCAAAGCCGATATGACCACCAGGCCTACAAGAGGCAAGGAGAAGATGGGGGGGTCGGGGGTAGGGGATGGCTACAACACATCAAATGAGAAAAAAGCATGAAGAAGACCAGGAGATGAGAGACATAAACACATGAATCCAACAGATAATGAAGATGAGAAAACAAAGGGAAAAGAGAGAGGAATCAAGAGGTTAAAAAACAGTTTGGTCAGAGCAGTAGCATTTCTTTTCTGCTGCCTAGGCCTTGGTTCTTTCCACTGGCAGCCTGCAGAAACTGCAAAACTGAATGGGTTAAGCAGCAGCAAGGTCCACATCAGGCGGCAAGTCCAGTTTTCTGTCTTGTCATATACCTCTCAAATCTTGTCAAGCAGAAGTTATCTGTATCTCGACCTTTCTTGGGGATCAGTACTCTGGAAAAGTGAAGCTCCAGAGAGCAAATGTCATTCTTAAAGAAGTTGGGTGAATACTTGTCTTGGATCACTCGAGGAAGAGCCAGTCTTCTGCCAGGCCACCTGTCCCTTTGTTAACTCCCTTATTCTGTTCTTCTGTCCATCAAGTGTCTTAATGGGCTCTGGTCCCTAGGATCCCTAGGAATCTAAAGCTACAGTTGTGAGACAGAATGCACTAAAACAAGCTAACCATGGAGAGGGGCTAGTTCTTTGATGTAATACTCTTCCAGAGAGAAACTGAATTTGCCTGTAGAGTTGCCTACAAAAGATGCAGGACGCCTGGTGGCATGGGATATTGCTGCATGTAGACACAAAGAATGTACTTGACTTTAAAGTAGAAAAATCAGATCTGGCTATGGAAATGTGGTGCCCCAGGTAAAGAAACCTAGAAGGTCCTGCACGAGCATGTGGTAGAATATGATGAGTTTAGGAACATAAAACACTGGGGAAGGGGCTGTAGTCGCTCCTACTTTTTACATCCTAAGAAATGGTTCCCTGGCACAGGTTAGCAGAGAACTGCCCCCTGGATACTAAACCAGGGCTGCAGATTGAACTGCTGGAAATTCCAGATACCCTTACAGTTGACTAGGTAATCCCACCACAAGAGGCTTATTTTCAGGACAGAAAGAACCCATACTGTAAACCGGATTTAGGAAATACTCCAACTCTTCAGGGAATCAGAGCCCCCAGAAAAAGCCCATGGCAAGAATTCAGTTGGTACATATCCGTACAGATGTACCAGTTGTTAAATATGGAACTACTTCTATGCAGTTAGTAAACTACTCCTGCCATCCTGGCATATTCCCAGGATACTTCCACCTCAGCCTCTCAGAGATTTAGCAACTAAAGGATTAGGGGCCAGGGCTGGTCTCCTTGGACTAGCCAATGCCTGTGCTGCACAGACTGTAAAGTACTTTACTTATCACTCCTTGTCACCCCCAGCCCCTACCCTCATGTCCTGTGACATACAGAACCCAGTGGGTGACACAGGCCTATATAGAAGAGATTATCCCCCTCCCCACAATTCTGACAGCAACAACAAAGGCTAATCCTAACAGGACACCATAGGAAAACTGAACTGAGTGACTTGCCCAAGAAACACTCCAAAGAAGTTCTCACCATCGGTGTCCTTCATGCAGTACCAAGGAGAGGAGTTAGGAAACCCTTTTGACACAGGGAAGGTAACAGGGGCTACTCTGTAATGGAAACAGATAGGAATCCAAAGAGCCCATCTTGGCTCACAGAATAGGTGGTCTTTGTGAGATAGTTCCACAGTGAATCAGCCCCAGCCTGCCATTTCCCACAAAGACTGCTCTCTCCAACCCCTTCTCCATGGCCACCTCCTACACCATGCCTCAGAGCCAGCTAGTCTCTATTCCTGCAAGTCCATCCTTGGGAGGGCCACCCTGAACACTTGGCTTGCCTGAGCCCAAGCCTGTTTCCCACTTGATCTAACCTTTGGCTATGGTTACCTTTTTGCTCTCAGAAAGTTTGAGGGGGTTTTCTTCAGGAGTGTCAGGGGAAGAGTCATCATCCTTGTCCTCTTCTTTGTTGTCTTCTTCTGAATCTTCCTGGTCTTTGACCTCTGCATATTCTTCCGGATTTTCTACGGACTTACTTTTCCCAAGATTTGTTGGCTCAGTAGCTAGTTCATCCCTGGATGCATTTGTTTTCTCTTTTGTTTCCTCCTTTTCCTCCTCTTTTGTTAGCTCGTCTAGCTCCTTCTGGCTGGCCTTATAGTACAGCACCACTTCCAGGCTCTGTGGGGCAGGGGTAGGGCAGGATGGGGCTATGGTTACCTGTGAAGATGCCTATTCTCACTACAAGGCTCTGTATCCACAGAAAACTCTACTCTCAGCATGTTGCAGTGCACGGGTGCAGCACTGTGTTCTGGGACTGTGAGCCGCTCTCCCTGACAGGCACGTGGGGACTGTCACACCTCCCCTCTTAGGACCAGGACTCTGCTTGGCTAGAAAGCCCTATCAGACAGCTCCCAGAGCTAAGGCTTTTGGGCCCTGCATCTTAACTGCCCCTTCCCTTATTTGTAGAAATTCTCTTTACCCAATTCTCTGTCCCATATTAGTGCACACCTACTTTGAACAAATTCCTCTCTATCTATTTGGTCCCTCTCTTGGGCATGTAACCCAGGCAGATTGAAGCAGTCATTCAGCCTAGGGGCATGGTCCTCTGGGGCTGCACCTCCAGCCGTGAGCTGTCTGTATTCCATGCTTCTCATAGCTTCACAGGCAAAGGGAGCACCAACTTCCCACCAAGATGGAACCACTGTAGACACTTTCGAGATCCCAGAAGCTTTTCTACAAATACCTCACCTGGTTGGAGTGGTGGTGGAGACAGTGTTTCTTCCTGGAATCTCCTCCACCTTTCTGTGTATCAGGCTAGGGCTGGGTACTACTCACCTTTCCAGCCTCAAAGCTGCCCTTAGAACTGTCCAAGCTCGACTTGGTCACCTTTTTAGTTTTAACTCCATTGGCATTCTTGTTCATGTTCTTATTAACATTCTTCCCCTGGGCTTCTTTGGAAGCAGAGGGCCTCTTCTCTTTCAGCTGGCGGAGCTCTTCCTGGCAGCACTGCAGCTGCCCCTCCAACTGCTCCTGCACTGCCAGAAGCCGCCCCTGTTCATCCATGCTAGCCTGGTACTGCAGCTGCAGCTCCCGCAGCTTGCTCTGCAATTCTCTGATCTGTGGGTATTGGGGGGCCGGTTACCGGAGCTGAGCCCACGCCACAAGGTGGGGCCCTGCCTCAGAAATCTTGCTAGGACCCATGGAAGCAGACAATAAAGAAATCATTAAACTGTGGAAACTGAACCTCTTACACAGTTTCACAGAGAATTCCTTAACCTGATGATGTACATCTAACAGGATCAAAAATGATCATTTGTTATGTTTTTTACTGTGATCTATCTGGGAAACAACTTCAGGGCTGCCACTACTTCTGAACCTCAGAGATTTATCATATGAGTCTTCTTATGGGAAGTCCTACTTTATCCAACCCATTTCTCCAATGGAGACAACTGCTTAAGGAACTGTGCTGCACACTCTAGAGAGTATACTGGCTCCTGTACCTCGCCCTGGAAACAAACCACATTATAACTTTGCTCAAAATCTCTGGTTTTGTCTTCTGGGCTGATGGCAGCACATCACAATACCCCAAGTATCATAGTAGGTACCAATACTAGTCCACCTAGGCCCAAGTATTTGCTGCTCTCTCTCCCGTGGGCACACACAGCCAGCCCCACTGGACTGTGAACTACTCCTGGCCAGAGACAATGGTTTCTGTCCTGCTCCTAGTAGTTGCAGAGCACTCTTCTTGGCATTATGAGAAATCCAAGAAAAAGAAGACATGGCTCTGTCCTTGAGGTGCTTACAAATCTAGTTGAGGAGACAAGACAAATACACACAAATTAACAAAAGAAAACTGTCCAGTGGGGAAAAAAAAACGCAGCTCTGCAGGAGTCCTTTGGATATAAAACAAAAGAGAGAACTTATTCAAAGAGAGGAAGGAGTCCCAGAACCTTGGGTACTTGGGAAATGCACTTCAGACTAAGCAATTTCCATTAGTGATGGAGCAGACTGCCCAGCCTCCTGGAAGATGCAGTCTCCTCCCTCTGTCCCTCTCTCTTTAGCCTCTCTGAAATGGCCATGCACTCCTCTGGCTCTAGGGACTTCCAGAGGAAAGTGTGCATCCCTGACAGCAGTTACCTCATTCTTGTCGCTCTGGAGGGGCTTTTCAAGGCATTCCATGCACTCCTTGAATTCCTTCTCGCAGGCATCCATCTCTTCCTTCAGCTCTTTCTGCTTATCCAGTAACTTCTTCATCTGCTCTTGCAGCTGGCCTTGCTCCTCCTGGCTTACCTGATACATGGCCTGCATTGCCTGTAGCTTCGTCAATACCTTGGCAACCATTTCCTCAAAGTGCTGTGGGGGTGGGGGAGCAATGATGGCACCCTGAGAAGCACCTGACTTCTGCCCCATTCCCTTGGCTGGACCCTTCCCTGGATACCAAACAGTGGCTACAAGGATCTAGAGCTGCCTAGGGGGAATATTTCTCGCCATGACTGTGCTAATGAAAAGCCCCAGATCTTAGACCTATGTCCAGATAGGGGCATGGATGAGGATGAAGGGCAGACAGGGCTGCCACAGAGAGAGGGCCTTGCTTACTTCCAGGGGCTCCCAGGTCAGCTCTGACCCCATTCCCACTTCACTTCCTGTACTCTTCCCCTGGTGATGTATCTCTTAAAAAGACAAGAGCCCATCTTTCTCTCCCTGACCTGTCCTCTGCCAACTGTTACCTCTACGTCTTCCAGCTCAGCAGGCTCATCATCAATGCTGCTACTGACATAACTCTTGTGACAGGTGTCAGAGCTACTAGTGCTGCCATAACTCTTCTTATAGGTAATGCTGGTACAGCTGCTGCGGTAACTCTTTTCACAAGCCTCGCTGGCACTGGCGCTGCTGTCATAGCTCTTGAGAAAGCTCTCATTGCTGGCCTGGGTGCTGGTGTAACTCCTGTGATAGCACTCGTTGTCATCAGTACCACCGTAATTCTGACCGTTGTTGGTGCTCTGGGAACTGCTAACATAGCTCTTCCTGTAGGACTCAAGGCTCGATTTTACAGATGGGGAATGGACTTGGAGTAGTTGCATTTCTTCTATGCAGAGCTGCAAGTCTGCCAGCAGCCTCTTCCGCTCCTCTAGGAGTTTCCCCTGCTCCTGCTGCAACAGCTCTTGCTCTGCCTGACTTGTGTCATACAGCACCTGCAGAGCCTGCATCTGCTCCATGAGTGACTTGGACTGTTGAGGGTAGGGTGGGGAGATGTAATCATTATTCTGAGACATTTCAGTCCTAACTGTACCTCTCCTGGTGTGGATGTCTGAAAGCACACTTTAGGGAACCATACACCTACATATCAGCCTCACCACAGTCTATGTCTCTGACTTAGCCTATAGGTGTGTCAGTTTCTTGCTCATTTAGGAATATCACCCCAGGGTATATGATTTCCATGCTCCCATTTCTGCTGGTTTGTGTACTCTGGTACATCCTTCTCCTTAGAGCAGTGCTAAGCGGGTTTTAAGAACATCCTAGCTCCATATCTACCCTCTTCTCATTAGGTATGCCCATTATCCTGACCTTTAGGCTCAATCCCCTTCCCCTACTCCCAGTTCTTTTTTTTTTTTTAAGAGACAGAGTCTCACTTTGTCACCCTTGGTAGAGTGCTGTGGTGTCACAGCTCACAGCAACCTCCAGCTTTTGGACTTAGGTGATTCTCTTGCCTCAGCCTCCTGAGTAGTTGGGACTACAGGAGCCCGCCACAAAGCCCAACTATCTTTTTATTGCAGTTTGACTGGGGCCAGGTTCAAACCCACCACCTTCGTTGTTATGGGGCTGGCGCCCTACTCACTGAACCACAGGCGCCTCCCTCACTCCCAGTTCTAAGATCAGCCCCAACCCTGAACGGGCATATGAAGAATTCTTTCCGTGGAAGATGAGGACTTGGAATTAAGGTGTTACAACCAGCCCCAGTATCTCTTGTCCCAGGTCTGAATCCAGCCTCTGCACATTTCCTAGCTCTCTGGGCCTGGCTTCTTGGCTGCTGATGCCCAGGATGAGATCTGATTGGCTAAGGAAATATTTTATACTGGCATTTCAGTCTCTGTTACCCAGGCTTTCAGCCTGGACATCTAATGCCCCTGCAGTATGATCAAGTCACACAGTTTGGACTTCTGCTATTCCCTAGTTCTCCTTGTTCAGGCTAAGATCTAAACGAACAGATTCAGCCTAAACTGGAACTTCCCACCTGTTCTTCCTTGTCCACACTGAGACCTTAGATCAAATTTATCCCCAACCCCTAAACAGACTTATATGGAAATTTCTAGCAGTATGCCTTATCTGCATAAGCCTTGCTGGTATTTAAAAGGCTTTGATTTTATAGTCTAATTTCTCTGACCTGGCTCTTTATTACCACCAAAGTTCCAAGGATGACATTATAGTCAGTAACAAGAATCCCATATGCTAGGAATTTCCTTAGAAGTGGATGGGCTAAGATTTGCTTCATATAGAAAACTATAGGATTACAGATTTTGATAATCAAGACATATTTTTTCACTCATAAGAAAAGGATGACACAGTTAGAGTCAGTCCAAAGGAATTCAAACAAACACTAAATTGATATTATGCATCTTGAAAATGGTATGTTCAAGGGATCAAATCCAATGATTAGGTTACAGACTTCAGGGTGATCCCAGCTCTGTTCTGTGTTTACAGTGCATCACTTGGGAATGCATTTGGGTGAGGTCCTCAGGCTGTATCTAAAGCACATATAATGGAGCCCCTGTGTGGTCATGGTTGGTAAAGGGCAGGACATTAGCTTTCACCTTACTCCTGGCTTACTCTGACACTTCTTTGCTTTTTTTTTTTTTTTTTTTTGAAACAGAGTTTCATCCTGGTAGAGTGCCATGGCACCATAGCTCATAGCAACCACAAACTCTTGGGCTTTAGCAATCCTCTTGCCTCAGCCTCCTGAGTAGCTGGGACTAGAGATGCCTGCCACAACACCTGGCTAGTTTCTATTTTTAATAGAGATGGGGTCTCACTCTTGCTCAGGCTAGTCTTAAATTCTAGGCCTCAAGCAATTCTCCCTTCTTGGCCTTCCAGATTCCTAAGATTATAGGTGTGAGCCATGTGCCTGCCCATACTCTAACACTTCTCTGAAGCCCCCTTTCCTGTGCTGCTCTTGTGCTCAGGAGAGCTGTCTCCCCTCCTTTTGCTATGATTACCTTGTTCTGATCAAATTTTGAGGACTTAGCCTTTTTGGAATCCTCAGGATTCTCCAACACTTCATAGAAATGAGACTCTTTGAAACATCGCAGCTCTGCATGTGCCTCTAATTGTTCGTTCAGTATAGATGCTTGGTTCTGTACCAGTTTCTTCTGTTCATTCTGCATGCCTTTGTAGAGCAGCTGCAGTTCACATAGGTCTTGTAACTTTGTAAGTAACTCCTGACTCTGTGAGGTGGAGTGGAGGAAGGAGGCAAGGGGTTGTGGTGGTTAGATGGAAAAACCCTGCCTCCTGCCATGCCTCACCCCAGCTGGAACAAGTCCCTAAAGAACCTCTGTGTTGCCATCTGGGGGCAGGGGAAATCTTCCTATGGAGACATGCTATGTCTCTTATATTTGGATATATTTTATAGTTTATGGGTATATTTTCTCTAGATGGACTAAATATCTGAATATAAAATGCTGCACAGATTCCAGAGTATAAAATGTATTTGAAGATTTAAAGCCCTTATTAGAAAACCCCTAACTGGCTCTATATAGCTTTTTGATTTGGGGAGCTGGTGAGAAAATAGAGTGGTTGATTAGGAAAAGGCAAAGTTAAATCCCCACCCTTTTATTTGTTTCCAGTATAGCCACACTGGGAAGCTACTCAGGGCAGCTTTGCCAGTTAGCAGCCACCCCTTAGCTGGGGTTACCTTATGTACGAGACCACATTTGGGCGGGGACATGAGCCTGTGTAGCTCTTCTTGCAGCTGGCCCTGCTCCTCCTGCAACCTCTTCTGATTCTCCAGGAGTTCGTACTGTTCCATTTGCAGCTGCCCAATCTCCTTCTGGCTGGCCTTGTAATTTTCCTGCAGTTCTGTGAGTCTGGACAGCAGTGCATCACACTGTGGGGAGGGGGCAGGGTGTGCCAGGGGTTACTCTGTAAGGCAAACTTTCTGGGTGGCTAGCAGAGCACTTCTGGGCTCTCTTTCCTCTTATGATTCACCAAGGTCTCTCCCTGTTAAAATCACCTTGGACTAATCATCCCAAGCCACACTGCCCAGATATACCAGCCCTAGATGCTGAAAGGGGAAGCCCAGCAGGCTGCTCTGGACTATCGTTGGCCAGTCAACTATTGTTGGCTCTAAATTCCTACTCCCATTCCCTTCCAGGACAGTTTGAGAGGGATGCCTCTCCCTTCACATTGCCCACCTTCCTTTTCTCTGGTCCTTGCCTTTGGCCTGCTGGGAACTCTGGCTCCTATTACTCATCAGTTGTTTTCAGACCTAATCATGCTCCTTACCAATAACAACAAATTTCACCCCAGTTTTTCCCATTTTTGCCCCAATCATCTTAAAATCTTTAGAAAAATATGAGCTATTGTTGAATTGGAGTTGAGAAGACTAAGTTATCCCTTGATTTTAAAAACCAAATCTTCTAATATTAGACAAATCCCAAGCTGTTTTATGACTACAGAAAAAGCTGGCTCTGTATACTAGCTTGCTTCTCCTTTTTCAGAGCTTTTGCCACTAGAAGAAGAGATGATGAGCGAGTCATGGACTCTCAAGACCCCCCCAAATGAGTAGGAGAGTAGGAAGAGAGAAATGTTAGTCTGGGCACTCAAAGGCAAATAGACTGCTGGGATGGCCCAAATAACCTTCCCAATCTCTACCTGCTGAAGGCCTTTCCCTAAAGATATAGCCTACTATTGACTGTGGCAGGAACTACTGAGTATTCCAGAAGACTGGGACCAGCTCCATCATGTTTTGAGACTCCCATGCTTTTTCTCCAGCATGCTTCAACACCTCCCACTTCCTATCAGTACTTAGGAGCTAAAAGTGCTCAATAGGGTAAATGATAACAGCCTGTGTTTTACATACTATGGAAAAAGAAAAGTAACTAAGGCCTTATTTATCACTACCAAGATTTATTACTGAAAGGAAGTGAGATAAGAGTAGTAATCTGTTCAATTTAAAGACAGCACAATTCAAGCTTCAAAGATTTAACTACTCTAAAACCAAAGAATAAATTCTGGAAGGGCTACACCCTTCTACTACTCAATCAGCACTCTCCGTGTAAAATCCTAACCTCTAATAAGACTATTTGCTGTCTGCCACAAAAAACTGGCCCCTCTCTCAAGTTCTAACAATAATAGTTGTGTATATAGGTCTATGTATGTATTCTTCTCCATCAATGGCTAGATAACAGTATATTCTAATATCGATGTATAAATGCCTACACATATGGAATCATGCGTATAACCTTCCAATGTTCAGAGTGGGATCCAGACATATTACTCCTACTGCTGTGGCTCTGGCTCTAACTCAAGGTCAGGGTGAATTCTTTTAAAGTTAGCATCAGGTGGCTTGCCGCTACTTCCTCCCTAGGAAGCCCATCAAACCCCTTGGTTATGTGACTTTATCTTTTGCCTCTGTACCTCCTCTCTCTGGAGGCAGGTGCCCAGGAGCCCTCACCTCTATGATTTGCAATTACCTTATTAGCACATTGTCCCTTGTCCTCCAGAAAGGACTGGCAGGTCTTGAGCTGTTTTAGCTCCATCTGGTTTAGCTGGTAGTCTTGCTCAAGCTGGTCATACATGTGCTTCTGCCGCTCCAGCTCGTCCTTGCTGTTCCTATACAGCTGCTTTGTCTCCTGAAGCTGGGCATGCATCGCTGAATTCTGGGCAGGGGAGGTGGGCCTGGCTGTTACTCCAGGCACCCCTGCTGTTTCACTCTCTCCTCTCAGGCAGGGACTGTGGGGATCCATCTTCTCCTGTCTTTCCCAGCCCCCAATTTCATCCCAGACAGATTTTCCCAAGACGAACCCATCCCCCACAGGTTCAGAACACAGATCTTCTGGGGCTTCCATTTTGGGAAGGTGGGAGTAGAGGAAAGGCTTTTTTTATGAGACAGAGTGTCACTTTGTCACTCTTGGTAGAGTGCCGTGGCATCACAGCTCACAGCAACCACCAACTCTTGGGCTTAAGGGATTCTCTTGCCTCAGCCTCCCAAGTAGCCAGGACTGTAGGTGTCTGCCACAACGCCCAGCCATTTCTTTGCTGTGGTTGTCATTGTTGTTTAGCAGGACTGGGCTGGGTTTAAACCGGCCAGCCCCAACCGCTGAGCTATGTGCACCAAGCCAGGAAAGGCTTTTTTATGGGCCACTTTTCTTTTTTAAAATAAAAGGAAGCTGAAAGTGTCATGTCCCTGAGACCTTTCTTCTAAGCACCCCTTTGGCCCCTCACCACCAGCCCCTTCGCAGATCTCCTGCCAGTTCCCTCCCTCCTCTGTTGTGTGCTCTGCCCTACAGGAGATTCTGCCTGGCTATCTTCTCCCTTGCCTAGGGCTTCTTTTACCTTCTCTTTGGTCTCTTGGAAGGAGACCAACATGTTCCTAAGGCAATGCAGCTCTGTCTCATGGCACTGCAGCTTGTCCTGCAGCTGCCGCTGCACCTCCAGCAGTTTTTCCTTCTCGCACATGGTGTCCTGGTACTGGAGCTGCATCCTTTGCAGCCGGCACCGTAACTCCTATAGGGGAGAGGCTTTGGGCAGTGCCTCTGGCTCCTTAACCCCCTTGCTCTTCTGCCTGCGTCACTCTCAGACACTGACAGTCCAAGAATTTACTTCTCCCTGCCTTCTTTTTACAGGTTGTCTATTCATCTTACACAGGAGAGGAGCTGGAGCTCTTAATCTGTGGTGCTGCCTAGGTGGTAGCTGGAGTTAGCTTTAACTCGATACTATTATCACTACTATTATTCACCTTCCCCAAACCTCAGACAGATGCTCTTAGTGCCTAAGTTGTCCCCTCACCTCTGGTTGCTGTTACCTTCTCACTTTGGCTCTCTATGACTTTGAGCTGTCGGAGCTCAGACTGAAGTTGTAGCTGCACCTTCAAGAGCTCATTCTGCTCATCCTGGCTAGCATCGTATTTTTTCTGCAGGTTACACAGTTTGGTCTTCAGTTCCTCGTTCTGTGGTGGGGAGGATGTGAGTAGAATAGTTACTTTCAAGAAACAGCACATCCCTCTACAGATCAGCTTGGCTCCTTTTCAGATGCAGACATCTTGAGGATTATGGCCTATGGTTTGCTTTCTTCTGTGAGGCATACACTCAGTAACAGCTACTGTTTCTAGAAGGCAACGCTATATGACTTCTAAATTGGTTTCCAGTAGGGTGTGCCCCTGGTTGCAGGGCAGGAGTCACCAGAGCATAGCCTTTTTCTCATCCCCTCAGAGCAGTGCCTCCCAGGGCCCTTCTGCTCCCTCCCATGGGGTGCATCCCCCAGCAGGCTTTACCTGGGCAGCACTGTGGGAGGTCTGAAACCGAAGCACTTCGTTCTGGGCGCACTTGAGCTCCCTCTGCAGCCGCCTCTGCTCCTCCTCGCTGGTCTGGCGATGAAGCTGTAGCTCTTGCAACTCACAACACAGTTTCTTACACTGCATGGGAAATAGAACAGGAAGGCTGACTTATTACAGGTACCACACGTACTCCAAGACCAGGCTTGGGGAAAGTCTGGCATTCCATTGTGTAAAATATATTATATCAGGCAAACAAGCAACCCCCCAAAGTACTATCTCCTGCCACAGTGCTTATCTGCTAGCCCTGTGCCTAAGGAGCTATCCCCACCACAGGCCAGGAGAAGGTGAGAGAGAGACGATGAAGGTGCCTGCTTCCCTACCCTTCTGTACCCTACCTTGCTCTGCATGTCACGCATCTGCTCCTCAGCTCCCAGAAGCTGCTGTCGCAACAAATACATTTCAGGATCTGGCTCTAGGAAATCCATTTCTGAAGTCTGAGACTCTGTTGACATCATACTCCTTAGTGTTTGGGACTCCAGCCACTTCTCTGTTGCTCTTCGTGTCCTGTAACACAGAACCCCAGGGCAATGCTGAGATGGAGCTCTTCCTGGTATCAGCAAACAAGTGTGCTGTGTCCTGATGTGTTCAATTTAAGTCAAAGATAGTTGGCTCAGCGCCTGTGGCTCAATCGGCTAAGGCGCCAGCCACATACACCTAAGGTGGCGGGTTCGAATCCCCAGCCTGGGCCCGCCAAACAACAATGATGGCTGCAACCAAAAAATGGCCGGGCGTTATGGCGGGTGCCTGTGGTCCCAGCTACTTGGGAGGCGGAGGCAGGAGACTCGCTTGAGCCCAGGAGTTGGAGGTTGCTGTGAGCTGTGATGCCATGGCACTCTACCCAGGGGGATAGCTTGAGGCTCCGTCTCAAAAAAAAAAAAAAAAGTAAAGGGCCTGCTAGTATGAGTCACTGTACTGCAGCCAGCACTGTAACTCTTACAGAGTAGGGGGCTTTGGGCAATAAACACATTTACAAGATCACAGAAAAAGTTTCTAGGCTGGATGCAGCAGCTCACACCTATAATCCCAGCACTCTGGGAGGAGGAGGCAGGACTGCTGGAGCTTAGGAGTTTGAGACCAGTCTGAGTAAGAGCGAGACTTCATCTCTACTAGAAATAGAAAAATTAGCCAGCGATTGTGGAGACACCTGTAGTCCCAGCTTCTTGGGAGGCTGAGGCAGGAGAATTGCTTGAACCCAGGAGTATGAGGTTGCTGTGAGCTAGGGTAACACCATGACACTCTAGCCTAGGCAACAGAGTAAGACTCTGTCTCAAAAAAAGAAAGAAAGAAAGAAAGAGTCTCTAGCATTTCAATCTGCAAAGGCATGTTTGGCTCTGAGATACCACAAGAGTGCCAGTCCACTTGGTTTTGAAGCTAGGATTGGCATCAAGCCAGTTTTAATCTGGAAGCACTATGCAACTAAATTGGATCAAATCCGTGCAGACAACAAAGGAAGCCACTCTGATCTACTCTAGCACAAAGCAAACCAGATTCCAATCTCTAGAATGGAAGAAAATTAAATTTTAGAACTCATTTACTCTACTTCTGAGACAACTGGGTCAGATCCCCATGTCTGCTTCTGGGTAGTATCTGTACCCTTTGGATACCATGAAAAGGACTAGGTTTCTGGACTCTTTATCCTGGCTTCTGCCTTGAGGGGAAAGCCCAAGGCAAGGCAGAGTCCTGCAGAGTCCCATCAACCTTCTGGCTGTACCTCTCACTCTCCAGATCTGCAAGCTGCCCTGTGAGGCTACTGTTGCTCTCCTGTAGGACCCGGTACTCCTCATTCAGGAATTGGTAGCGTTCTCGCAGTTGCTGTAATTCTTCTGCAAAAGACAAGCAGAGAGAGATAAGATCCTCAGAAGGAAAGCACTGATGACAAGCCCCCAGTTTTAGTCCAGAAATGTGAGAGAAGGCTGAAGAGTTTCTCTTTTTCTAAAGACATAAAAGAGATAAGTGTACCACATGCAGAGGCTTAGAAGACAGAGGCCAGAAAATCCCATTCTCATCTTCCCTGATGTGCTCTGTGTGCTTGCTTTCAAAGCCTCAACCAAAGCAGGGGTCATGAACTTTTGAAAGTTTAATTAAGTTTTTGGCTTATTATATTTAAAGTTTCCATTTAGCTATTTATGATTACCATCCTACTATGTTTTTAGTACAAAAAGCTGAGGGATGTGAACTGTTTGATGTCACACTGCCAATTCTTGCCTTTTTGGGACAACCCAAGCATTTTGCATTTCCTTTTACTTCCTTTATCACCACATTGAATACCCCGGCCTAGATGTGGTCTAGAATCATAGTAGTCTTTTCTTCACTGATAGAAAAATCTAGATCCACATATCATCCTCAAGCATTAGAAGAGATCTTCTGGCTGAAATGCCCCAGCAAACGTCTCTAAGAACCAGTCACCAATACTTTTCAATGCTCTGATCATACAAACACCCATCTCTCTTTTGTTTCTTCATGGTTAAGAATTATATCTCTTAGAACACTAATTCTACTGATACTTGAGGAATATTAACTCGCTCTAATTATATAACATAAGACCTATCTTACCTGCTAGAAGATTCAACACCTTGGAAGTGACTTCTAATGTTTCCTCTGAATTTTAATCAGAACTCCTTAGAATACTGTAGATTCCCATAGAAGGAAGGAAGGAAACTAATCTTTAATGAAAACTAACCATGCGCTAAGCATTAGACTTGACAGTTTCAGCCTCAGATTTGGTTAGTGTGCAAGCATGTCTCATATTTCATTTAATTCCCCAAAACGGCCCTGTAATGTTTTTTTTTCTTTAAATAAACCTTTAATTTTAGAATAGTTTTAGATTTAGCAAAAAAGTTATAAAGATAGTACGGAGTTCCCCAGGGGAGTTCTCACCCAGTTTCCCCAAGTTAACATCTTATATTACAATGGTACACTTGTCACGATTAAGAAATCAACACTGGGGCTTAGTGCCTGTAGCTCAGTGGCTAGGGCACCAGTCATGTACACTGGAGCTGGTGGGTTCGAACCTGGCCAGGGCTTGCCAAATAACAATGACAACAACAACAACAACAAAAATAGCCTGGTGTTGTGGTGGACGTCTGTAGTCCCAGCTACTCGGAAGGCTGAGGCAATGAGAATTGCCTAAGCCCAGGAGTTGGAGGTTGCTGTGAGCTATGATGACATGGCACTCTACTGAGGGCAATATAATAAGACTCTGTCTCAAAAAAAAAAAAAAACACAAACAAAAAAAGAAATCAACATTGGTACATTACTATTAACTAAACTCCATAGTGTATTTGGATTTCTCTACATTTTCCCTAAGGTCGTTTTCCTATTCCTGTATTGATCCATCTATAAAATTTTATGAACCGATTTTGAGTCAATACTCCAGATACAGAAAATGAGGCTCAGACAGAGACAATAACCAGATTGAGTTTATCCTGTTAATTGAAAAGCGGAGATTCTAGGGTGGTGCCTGTGGCTCAGTGGGTAGGGCGCCAGCCTCATATACTAAGGGTGGTGGGTTTGAACCCGGCCCCAGCCAAAATGCAACAAAAAATAGCCGGGCATTGTGGTGGGTGCCTGTAGTCATAGCTACTTGGGAGGCAAAGGCAAGAGAATTGCCTAAGCCCAGGAGTTGGAGGTTGCTGTGAACTGGGATGCCAGGGCACTCTACCGAGGGCAATAAAGTGAGACTGTCTCAAAAAAAAAAAAAAAAAAAAAAAGGAAAGCTGAGATTCTGAACTTAGGTCTGTTTGCTCCAGGCCAAGCCTTCCAACTGTGCTAGCCTCCTACTTCTAGCACCACTAGTTCAAAGGCTCTTCTGAGAGGCTTGACACAGCTAGCAAAACCTGCATTTGAGTTCTTGCTGATTGCCTCTGCTTGACCTAGCCAAATATAGGGCCTCCATTATACTCAGATCATAAATCTGGCCTCAGAATAAAGGCAAATTCTCTGATGTCATGAATCCTAGCAACTAACTGGGAGACTCTCTGTCTGAAAGCAGGGCTCTAAGCTTTTGAGTACCTAATGTATTACTAGGAATAACATTTCTTCTCCAGCTGACTTGTGCTCTAATTTGTTGCTCCCTAAAGCCTCTACTTTGGGGAGGGCTAAAGGAGCCTAAGAATTAGCAATTTGGGACCTGGGAAGCATGATCAGAGGCTTCCCACAAAGTGGTCCAGGCAAAATGCTGTGATACCAGAGAAACAGGAAGAATTTCCCAAGGTAACAGGTCTTTCTATACCCATCCCAGAACTGGAAACTCTCCCAGGAAGGGCTTTACCATAGTCACATCAACAAAGATCCAGTGGCTTTCTGAAAAAGAACTCTGAGGGTACATCTCTATGGTACTATTTCTCACGCTACCATGGACTGGTTATATAACATCTGGGAAAGTTTTTCTCCCTAACAGTCTTGAATTCAACCTAGAAGTTTTCCCTTGAGGTTCCTAATTCATAGTCTAATACTACCTTTTACCATTTTCCTATATATTATCTCCTCTCCTCTACTTGACTTAGTACTGCTAGATAAGGAAGGCTTGCTCTCATACCTTGCAACCCAGAGAAATCTGAGAGACTTAAACTCTCCCCAGATGGTTCAGAGATCTTCAGTTCCATTTCTGCACGGAGGGAGGCGATCTCCACCTCATAACCTCCCCGAATGCGATCCATGTCCTCTAGTTCCTTCTGCATCCGGAAGAGATCCTCCTGCAGGGATGCTACATCACTGTCATGTTCAGCTGCGGAATACTCTGCCGCTTGTCGCAGACTCTGGATCTCATTGTGGGCCAAATGCAATTCCCGTTCTATTTCCTTAAGTTCCCTTTCTTTCTCACGCTCTAACAGGGAAATCTCCTCCCGTAGAGACCGCAGTTCACCTGCAAAGCCCAAAGGATGAGATGGTCAAGAGAAGTGAAATAATCTACTATGTTCTGGATATACCAAGTTAAAGGTAGGCTTATTGTCTGGAAATTCCTGACAACTTAGTCTCTATCCCATTAGAAAGTAAAGCATCATGTAATATGAAATAAATGAAGCACCTAAGAAGGGAACAAAGAGTGACTCCATGTACTAAGTTCCAGTAGAAAAGAAGATTTTGAGGCCTGGCACCAAAAACAACAATTTAGTCTATTATAAACAAGAAGTATTAAATACTTCTAAGGAATCGCTTGACATTTAAAGACCAAGCCTGGTTTACAATATTGATTTTTTATTTTTTTGAGACAGAGTCTGGCTTTGTCACCCTCCATAGAGTGCCATAGCATTATAGCTCACAGAAACCTCAAACTCTTGTGATCCTCTTGCCTCAGCCTCCCAAGTAGCTGGGACTACAGGCGCCTGCCACAATGCCTGGCTACAGTATTGATGTCTTGAGTCTTTCTCAAAATTCCATAACTAAAAAGATTTATAGACTATTTTTACCTATTCAGTTGGGGAGCTCAATGACATATGAAATCCCATGGTAAGTATGGGACCCCAAACAATGTGCATTTAGAGTTCACAGCTGAAAGGCAAAGGTAAGTTCACTACATGATAACCAAACATGGGAATATAACCTAAATGATGATTGATGTGGTATTGATTACACCAACAATTGTTCAAAAGAATATCATGTAGCCATTTAAAAGAAAGTAGGATATCTATAGTGAAGACATAAAATAGTTTCCATATTAACTAGAAGAAAAAATAAGCTGTAAACTATATGGTGTTAACTTTTGCAAAATGTATTTTTATGTACAGTATATAACGCACAAGTGAACAAAGACAAAAAGGCCTAGAAAGAGCTATGCACCAAACCACAAAGAAGTGTTGCTTCTGAGGAGTGGTGTAGCATGTGATGAGGTCTTTTCATTTCCATGGCATATATATGGTGCTGTCCTATTTCAATCTTCAAAATAAGCTTATATTTTATAACATACTGTATATACGGTTTCTAGACACAGGTACCCATCTGAGATCAGAACCTAAAGTGGAAAGAGAATAAAAAGACACTGATTTTGTATTCAGGAGTAAAAAATCCTGAATAGTGAATTCAGGATTGGGGGGTCGAGATTAGGCAATTAATGATGGGGCTGGGAGAGTCAGAATATTCCCATAAACCTTTTGCAAGGCATATTCTCCCATCCCCTGCTCACTCACCATTCAGATACCAACGTTTCCTAGCCTCTCCCCTACCTCTTCAAAAAACTAAGAGAGGGCCTCTATTAAATGTTCTCACAGTGCTTGTACTTTGCAGTACAAGTGTGTATCTGTGGTTATAAGCTTTACAAAGGCAAGAGCATGTCTGGGGTTTTTTTTTGCAGTTTGGGCCGGGGCCAGGCTTGAACCTGCCACCCTACTCCTTGAGCCACAAGTGCCGCCCTGGCATGTCTGTTTTGATCACCATTACAGCTCTAGGATCTAGTATTGTGCCTGCATAAGGCAGCTCAATGAATATTTTCTGTATTCATGCATAAATGAGGCAGGGGTTCATCCATTCAACAAACTTTTACTGAGTATCTCCTCTATGTACAGAATTATGTTTGGTATTCATGTCTGCAATTCTAGCACTCTGGGAAGCTGAGGCAGGTGGATCACCTGAGCTCAGGAGTTTGAGGCCAGCCTGAGCAAGAATGAAACCCCAGTCTTTAAAAAAATAGCAAGATGTGGGCAGCGCCTGTGGCTCAGTGGATAGGGCACAAGCCCTATATACTAAGGGTGGTGTGTTCAAACCTGGCCCCGGCCAAACTACAACAACAAAAAATAGCCGGGTTTTGTGGTGGGTGCCTGTAGTCCCAGCTACATGGGAGGCTGAGGCAGGAGAATCACCTAAGCCTGGGAGTTGGAAGTTGCGGTGAACTGTGATACCACGGTACTCTACCTAGGGCAACAAAGTGAGACTCTGTCTCCAATCAATCAATCAATAAATAAATATTAGAAGAGACCCAAGTACCCTTCAACACAAGAATGGATTAATAAAGTGTGGTAGGTGTACACCATGGAATACTATCCAGCCATAAAAAAGATGAAGATTTTGCATTCTTTGTAACAACCTGGATGGCTTGGAGAATATTTTCCTAAGTGTCATAAAATTGGAAAAAAGAAGCATCACATGTACTCAATACCAATTTGAAACTAGGAGATTAGCAACCACAGACCCACACAAGAGAAAATCTCAATTAAATTCAAGAAGGGGAGGGCAGTGTTCCATAGCTTCCCACAATGCATGGGTACGTGGCACACTCCCTGGGCATGGGACACAGCTGCAACTCTGACTTTAACTTTTCATGTGTGAATTATATAATCTAATGGTTTGTACCCTCATATTAATCTGAAACTTAAAAAAATTAAAAGAGAACTAGACATTTGAAGAAAAATCTGGACATGTTTCAGATACAAATGCTGAGTGGTCAGGGCATCTCAATGGAAGGTCCTCTGCTTTGCTCGCCTGAGCTCACACGTGCAGCTCCAGGAACATCTTTTGCCAATCCTTCCTGCTCTGGAATGATCCCAACTGCTCCCTCTCCCTGGTCTAGTCAACTAATACTAACTGATCAACACTGGGTCAAATCTAAGTATCTCTATTTGCATTCTCTGACTTCCAATCTGAAAGGAACAAAGACTTTGGTCTATCCACAATACTGAACGGCCCACTGAGCTCCTCCGCTAGTAGGCTCACTAGAAAAATGGTCAAGGCCCAAGTGTCTGTGACGGGATTTCTGGGGTCCGAAACCTCTGTTTCCCTAATATGCCCTTGACGTTAGGATTCAAATCTCTCTTAGATTCGCCTCTGGGGTCTGGCCCTAATAATAAAGCCCCGTCAGATCCGAAAGGTAAACAAAGGGGCAGAATCGCTAGAGCCGGTGGCTGGGCTCCATTCCGAATGCGGACAGGGCGGGCCAGCCAGTCGGGAGTTGAAAAGGCCTAACTCGGTTCCGAAGGTCAGGCCGTGCCGGTTGACTGTGGGGCTGGGGCCGTCGGGGCGAGGCAGAGCCGGGGAGTCCGGCTGCAGGGCGGAGATGTGATTTTCACTCACTGGTTATAGCTTCCATCTCGCCGGGCCGCCCCCCGCCCCCCCGGATTGCGGTCTCCCTGGGGGCCTTCCCGCCGCCCGGCGCGTCCCGGCCCCGAAGGGGCTGTGGCGGCGGGAACCGCCTCTGAACACCAGCTACCTCCGAGACCGCGCGCGCCCCCTCTTGGCGGAAACGGGCAACTCGCGTGCGCAGGAGGCCTCAGTCCCCTCCCACAGGGCGGTGCGCGGGAGTGACATCGGTCTTGGGGCCCCAGGTGAAGAGGGAAGCCCCAGTTCTCACTTGTATCTTGCTTAGATTTTCTGACTTCCTGCCCCTTTGAAAGGAACACCGTCCTTTCTTCAAGCAAAAGCTATTTTGCCTTTTTCCGCCCTATAGGATTTTTTCCTTCACCGTACAAACGTGATCTAGCATTGCCTATGTAACAAACCCTCCTTTGACTCCATTGCCTTTCCCCTTATTTCCCTGCTTCTTTTCAAAACAACTATTAGACTTACCCGTACTCACCTTTTCTATTTCACCTCCCACTTCCTCTTCAGTCCCACTCCCCTGAGGCACCTATCTGCACTGAAATGCCTGAGCGTTCTCCATCTTGCCAAATCCAACTGCCATCTATCTCACTTGATTTAGCAACTTTTGACATGGTGGATCGTAATCTCCTCAAACCACTGTCTGCTTTTGGCTTCCAGGACATGATGTGCTTCAGGAGTTGCTCCCACTTCAGTCTCTTTTGTTTAGTTCTCCTTCTGGACTGGACCCTTTCTTCTCTTCTAGTATCTCCCACATGACTGCACAGTGATCCCATGGATTCCAAACTCTATGTTAATGATGCCCAAACGTGTATCTCCAGACTTGATTTCTCCCTGGTTCTGGATTCACACGTCCAACCACCTCCTTTACATATTTATTTGGATGTCCATAGCCACTTCAAACTCGACAGGTATAAAACATGTTTTCACTGGCTCCCTAGCCCCCTAAACTTGTTCCTTGCCAACTCTTCATCATCCCAATAAGTGACACCACCATCCACTCATATTCTCAGGGTAAAGTCATCTGTCATGTCTGCTATCTCCCCACCTAATTCATCAGCAGGTCCTGAAGACTTCACCTTCAAAATAAATCCTGAATCATCCCCATTTCTACTGCCCTAATCCAAGTGACCAGCACTTCTTGGCTGGACATATTGTGATAGGATTTCATTCTTTCCCTCATCTGGTTTCCACATAAAGGCTAAAATGATCTTTGAAAAATGTAAAGCAGATTATATCACCCCAGCTCTAGTTAAAGACTCTCCCCATGGCTTTCTACTAGATTTAAAATGAAAGCCAAACCTCTCAGCTGCCTTAGAAGACCTGCTGTATCTGGCCTCTGCCTGCCTGGCCACATTCTCTTACTGGGGTGCTACATGTGCCCTTTGCTCCAGCCACAATGGCCTTTGTTCTGTCCCTCAAACACATGATGCTCATTTTCACCTCCGGGCCTTTATAGTTGTTCCTTCTGCCTGGTGTGCTCTTGAATGTCTGGATCCTTCTCATTATTCAGGTGTTAGCTCTAATGCCATCTTGTAGAAGAGGACTCCTCTAACTACCTTCTCTAAAATAAAGTGCCATTCCATTTCCTCTCTCTATATCAGTTTATTATATTCATAGCATTTATTACCACCTAAACTTACATTGTTTGTTTATTTTCTGCCTCTCCCCATTGGAAGACACTCTTCATTAGAGCAAGGATCTTGTCTGTCTCATTTATAGTTAGTCCTCCAGGTATATAGGCATTCAATAAAGTGATAAACAAAATAATTAGCCCTATTTTGTAGACAATAAAGATATCAAAAAGATAAAGCTGACCTGCCCAAGGTCACAAAGTTTGATCTGAAACCAAGTGGTAGAGTTGGGCCCAAGAATCCAGGTGATCTGAGACCAATGCTGATACTTTTCCCTGTGTAGCACGTTTCCTGTCATCTTCCTCCTCTTTATGGCCCCTTTGCTGTCCATACTTCCTGCATCGACTTTTGCTTACATCTCTGTCCCTTTGTCTTTTCCTTCCCTCTTATATCTCTGTTCCTCTCCAGGCCTGTTTCCCCAGCCTTCCTTTTTTCTCCATTTATATTTTTCTTTTGGCTTGATCTCCATTCTCTCTAGAGAGTCCCTGCTATTTTCTAGGGCAGCTCCCCTAAACCTTCCGGAAGCTCACAGAAGTAACAAAAGCTGCCTCTTTATTTGGTGGCGCAGTGGAATGTGGGACGCCTGACTTGCTGCTTCCCAGAGACAAAGGGACGTGGGTGTTGGAAGGAAGGGATTTGGGGGGCCACAAGCTCAGGTCCTACGGAACGAGAAAAGTGCTCTCATTTGCCTCCCTTAAAAGATGCAGAGGCCAGGCATGGTGGCCTATAATCCTAGCAGTCTGGGAGGCCAAGGTGGGAGGACTGCTTGAGGCCAGGAGTTCAAAACCAACCTGAATAAGAGTGAGACCCTATCTCTACAAAAAAAATTAAAAAAATTGGGCAGTGCCTGTGGCTCAAAGGAGTAGGGCACTGGCCCCATATGCTGGAGGTGGCAGGTTCAAACCCAGCCCTGGCCAAAAATTGCAAAAAAAAAGGAAAATTAACTGAGACTGGTGGGACTGCTCTGTAATCCCAGCTACTTGGGTGGCTGAGGCAGCAGGATCTCTTGACCTCAACAGTTTGAGGCTTCAGTGAGCTATGATGCTGACACCATACTGTAACTGAGGTGACAGAATAAGACTTTGTTGCAAAAAAGAAATAATAAATGCAGAGAGGCCCCTCCGGTCACTTCTCATTGGCTCCCTGCTATTTCCTTGGTATCCTTGGAGGGACAGGAAGAAGGAATTCAGCTTGGAATTTAACACTGATCACCCACCCTTGGGACTAACCAGGAGAATAAAGCAAAAGGGGTACAGTGTGAGGGAGGAGTCTGAAGGAGAGCAAGAGGAAAGAGCCAACCAGAGAGAGGAGATGTGATGGCAGGGCCAGAAGGGGTGGGAGGGCAGAAGAGACAGGTAGAGATACAAGGAAAGGAAACTGGGAAAGAGAAGGGTAGAGGGACAAGGAGAAGAGAGAAGGGTGAGAACAGTGGAGAAAAATTAGGTGAATGTACTAAATTAGGTTATTTTTGTTTGCTACGTTTCAGTCAAATCCTCAGATAAAAGTAGTTGTGTGACAACTTGGGTGGTCACCTCTCTCCAGCCTGAGTCCTGGGAGTTACCTTGGAGCTGCTGGATCTGCTTGGTGAACACCTCTGCCTGCTGTGCACTGGCCAGCCGTTCATCCTCCAAAAGCCCTGTAGGGAATGGGGCTGGCATCAGGCTTGGATCCAAGGGAACGCAGAGCCTTTGGGCCCAGGCTTCTGGCCCCATCCCGGGTACTCACCCTGTAATTCCAGTGAGTCATCCTCATGCTGCCCTGCCAGTTCCCGTGTCTCCTCCAGCTCTGCCACCAGTTGGAGTACCTGAGCCCTCAGCTCCTCTAGCTCTGTCTCCGTGAGGCTCAGGCCCCGGTGCTTGCTGATTGACAGGGAGCCCATGCTGCCACCTTTCTGTACTTGTTCTTCTTCTTCTTCTTCTACCTCTTCCTCCTCCTCTTCCTCTTCCTCCTCATAGAGAGCTGGGAGCAATACCTCTCCTAGGAGAGACCCCCCCCATCCCACCTGGGAGTCAGCATCAATGCCCTTTCCACAGTCATTCCAGTATCGTACCCTCAAATTCGCTAGGCAGAGATGGTATCATAGTGCCATCTGGTGTCCCCAAAGGAGCCCCTGGACAGGACCTGTACTCAGGATGAGTCCTCAGGTGTGAGGGTCATCTTTAGAGGCAAGCCTTTCCCCTCCCAGGCCCTTCCTAGACTGATTTTGAACTTGGTAGCCTCCTGCTACGACCTATAGGCAAGCAGAGCAGCCGGTGCTGGCTCAGCCATGTGTGGGACAAATGGTCAAGAAAGGATGAGGGCACCAGCCACATACATTAGAGCTGGTGGGTCTGAATCCAGCCCGGGCCTGACAAACAACAACAACTACAACCCAAAAATAGCCAGGCATATGTAGTCCCAGCTATTTGGGAGGCTGAGGCAAGAGAATCACTTAAGCCCAAGAGTTTGAGGTTGCTTTGAGCTGTGACTCCATGGCACTCTACCGAGGGCAACAAAGTGAGACT
>NW_003852432.1:754723-767596 GCF_000181295.1 Otolemur garnettii
GGTTGTAAACAGTCAAAAAATTATCCAGCATTGGGCATAGTAGCATGCTCTGAGAGGCCAAGGCTGGTGGATTGCCTGAGCTTAGGAGTTCCATACCAGCCTGAACAAAAGTGAGACCCCATTTCTACTACAAATAGAAAAACTAGCCAGGCATGTGGCAGGCACCTATAGTCCCAACTACTCGGGAGGCTGAGATAAGAGGATCACTTCAGCTCAAGAGTTTGAGGTTGCTGTGAGCTATACGCCATGGCACTCTTCCCAGGGTGACAGAGTAAGACTCTGTCTTAAAAAAAAAAATTATACAGGTAGCTTGTGAGAAATTAGCCTTTCCATAATAAGAAAGCATTGCCTGTTGGTAGGTAAAAAAAGGAAAACATCTGAAGGAAATAATTATAATCTAGAGGTTGTACTGGACAAACACTAAGGCCCTTTCAAATATATATTACCCAATACCTTTCTGAAATTTTCTACCAGGTCTTGCTTTTCCCTGCTGGGTGTCATAAGGTTTCTTTTTCCCTTACCCAAGCACTGTGAGACCCCTCCTTCCCTGCTGACCACATGGCTTGCAGGGGAAGTCTTAAGTTGTACTTGCGCATAAAAGGAAACCTGCCATTTTAATGCACTAAAAAATTGGGATTTGGGCTGGTCTCCAGCCTCTGCTTGGTGAGGACCCCCTCCTTTACTGCAATGCAGTTCCCATAAATAGCAAAATCTTGTCTGGATAGTGTTTTACTTTGTTTTAAAATTCTGAATCTCTAGTCTTTCTCTAGTATCAGTAGCCTAAGATTCATCTGGGAGTCCTTTCAGTCCTCTTGAAGGGGAGCAGGTTTCCTCACACTGAATGTGCAATGTGTAATACTTAACAGCAAGTCCTAGAAAATGGACCAACATCCTTCCAGAGGCCTGGTATTGGCAGCAACTGCCAAGTCACATGGGTGTGTTGGGATGTTAGCCTTCCTACCTTCTGCTCCTAAGCTCTCTCTTTCAGGCAATATGATACAGAGAACCAAAACTGCAAGGCTTCCATTCAAAGCTAACAGTGATGACTCCAGAAAGACATTCTACATGCCCCCTTCCTTGCTTTGTAAAATAACAGACAGCTTGGGATCTGGGTCGGCAGGCAGTGAGAACAAACCCCCTGCTGAAAGGCTGCTTCAAAGCTCTGTCCGATGAGGCCTCTTTCTCAGGCTGGCAGCTCCCCAGGGACATGCAACCTGGTTAGCTGGGTGATGAGGGCCCCAAAGGAATACGCCCTGAACTTCTGTCAAAGGCTGAGCCCTGGGAAGGGCTGGAGCTCTGACTTGAAGGAGGAGGGGCTGAGGTGACCTGAGGGAAGGGCCATGTCCTGGTTGAGAGCTCTGGGGGTCAGTGGGAAGAAGGAAGGGAATTGAGGGAGGAGGGGGAGGGGAAAATGCCTTTTGGGAGAACTCACCCTCCATAGCTTGCATGCCCCGCCGTTCCAGAGGCCCCCAGCGTTGGCCCTTCTTCCTCTCACAACCCTCAGAAGCTTCATAGGAGCCTAAAGTGGTCACTGTGGGCCCTGTAAGCAGAGAGAGAGGAAGGGCTGTGGGATGCCAGGGGTGGCTGGAGGCTGGGGTGCTGCGGAAGAGAAAGGGACAAGCCTTCTAGCCCGTTGAGGGTGGGGTTTGTAATCTCAAGAGCAGGTATCCGACTCACTCTGCCAGGTTGTGACTCTCCTCCCTTGGCCATCTCTCACCTAGGGGACCCCAGCCCTGCGGCCCAGCCTCCTTAGCACCCTCTGTTTCAGGATCCTCTCCCTTACACGGAAAGAGGGAGTGTGTATATTTAGCCTGGGGGGACAGCACAGGGGCAAGGATGAAAGACAGAGGGCATGAGCTAGTGAGAGGCTGGAGGGGTGAGGTGGCCTATTGGGGGAAGAGAGAGGCTGGGCAACATGAGGGAAAGGGCTCTGGGCTGCGGCTGCTCGCCCACTTCTCTCGCTGGACCTGCCCATCCCCACCCTCGCCCCAAGCTCAGGGGCCTTTGGGGCCGGAGGGGCTGCAAGATCTGGAGCTCCGAAGAGGGGAGAGACTAGATGGGAGGGACCACCACGAAAGATGCGGCCGGTGTGGGGAAGTCCCAGGCCCGAAAGATGGAGACGTTAGCTGAGTGGAGGCCAAGGTGGAGGAAGGAAGACTTCGGACTGAGAGGGGGGTGCAGCGAAGGCAGGGAGCACCTGGGGGTCTGCAGGAGGCGAGATGGCGAAGAGGAAGGAGTGGTGGTGGAGAGTGAGGGAGGGGCGGCTCTGACCTGGGCCTGGGCAGCTCCAGCCTGCGGCTCCCGCGCCGGCCCCGGCGCCTGCCTCCATGGCCGATCCCGCCGCCGCCGCCTCGCAGAGCACAAGCCGCAGCCGCGAGCCCGGGGACCCGGAGCCGGTGAGCAGGGAGGAGAGAAGGCGGGCCTAGGGGGCGGGGCTTGGCTCTGCCACCTGACTCCTCCCCGCGCCGCCGCCGCCCGGAAGCCCTCCCTGCTCGCGGCACCAGTAAGTCCCTGGACTCTCTCAAGGGGGCGCGGGCAGCGGCCTGGGACAAGCAGCCTACGCGAGCTACTAGGGGCTTAAGGCTGTCCCAGTGAGGGAGTGACAAGACCCAGGGGTTCTGGCCATGGGTCTTGGACTGTGCTTGGGGATCCCTGGAGGCCAGGTGTCAAGGGCCCTGTATTGTCAGTGGTGGATGCGGCTTAGGAGGAAGGTGGACTGTTTCTCCTAAAGGAGCGGACACGCGTGCGCCCTCTCCCCCTCTGCGGTAAGTCCGCTCCGGCCTCCCGCGGCGGCCTCTCTGCCTGGGGAGGGAAAGGGAGGCCCAGAGGTGGGAACTGTGAGGCCCCGGTCTCTCTGCTTTCCCTGGCCCCCAGCAAGACAGAACCAGGGCCCCTTAGAAGCAGCCCCCGGTGGCCTTACCGGCCCTCGGTATCCGAAGACCTCCTCTACTGCCCTGCCTTCCCACAACCAGTGGGCTGCGAGCCACCCCCTACTGTGGGCTCTGACTGGGCACTGCTGATTTTCACTCACAGAGGGAGATTTGGAAACCCAGAGAGCCTATTTCATTTCTTCAACCATTCATTCATTCAAGGAATGTCTTCCGGTGCTGGCTCTTACAGATGCAATGTTCTCATCTCTGCAGGTCTCAGCTGGGAGAGGAATGGGTACAATTGGGAACTGGGGCTTCCCAGCACATCCAAACAATTGTTGGGAGATTCTGAAGCCAGGAACACGTACCAATCCCTTCTCTTGCATATCCACTTACAGGTCGAGGACACACATTATCTGTGTTCACTCACAGGCTCTAGGTTCACAACCCCTCCGTGTTCCACAGGAAAGAAGCCGTTCTTTGCCTGGACATCCCCTCTTTTCCCTTAACTCTCAGTTGGGCGTCAGGTCTAGGGGTACTTTCTGATGCCACCATCCCTTCCCCATTAGATGCCCTCCGCTGTGCTCTACCCTGTCTGCTGGCTCTCTGGTCTCTGTGACAGCACCAGTTACTCTGGGTTGTCAGGGTTCTGTCTGCCCAGTTTCTTGAAGGTTGGGAAGTATTTTAGTTATCTTTGTTGTCCAGCATCTGACACATACAGTAAATGAGTGAAGGTAAATCTCCCAGCTACACAGTTAATGCTCTATCTTACCATTTAACATTGTTTCATATATGTGGACTTAAATGTTGCCTGTTAACAATAATAATGCCTATAAGCTTCTATCCCTTCACCCTTCCTCCCTCCCCCATTCTCTGCAGCCTAGTGCTCTGACAGATTATGAGCAGAGATCAGCATGTTTCATTTGGTTCCCAGAGGACAGGATTCCACTCCAGATCCGGGGCCCAGGTCATCCAGTCATGGGGAAAGACTGTTGAATAAGTCCACCCAGTCCCCCTTTTGCAGAGGGTACACTGCAAATGCCAAGCCTGTCCAGGCTTGGGAAGCAGGGTATTTGTTTTTTTTTTTTTTTTTGAGACGGAGCCTCAAGCTATCCCCCTGGGTAGAGTGCCATGGCATCACGCTCACAGCAACCTCCAACTCCTGGGCTCAAGCGAGTCTCCTGCCTCAGCCTCCCAAGTAGCTGGGACCACAGGCGCCTGCCACAACGCCTGGCCATTTTTTGGTTGCAGCCGTCATTGTTGTTTGGCGGGCCCCGGGCTGGGGATTCGAACCCGCCACCTTAGGTGTACGTGGCTGGCGCCTTAGCCGCTTGAGCCACAGGCGCCGAGCCGGAAGCAGGGTATTTGTAAAAGATGATGGAAAGGAGCTGCTACTGGGGGTTTGGGAAATGTAAAACTCTGGGGACTGGAGAAACTAATTCTGGGAGCCCAGTGACTATTCATTCATTCTTCCCTAGTTCCTTCTAGTTCTGCCTCAACCAGCAGGGTCAGGTCAGCAGTTGGCCTTGACTGCTGACCTCTTGGTGAATGGAGGTAGGCACAGGGGGATAGGAAGAACTATTGAGTGTGACAAGAAGAGGTTTAAGTTTTCCTCATGGAGCTCTGATACTGAGTATTGGGACTAATCTCTCTCTGGCTCTCAGGGTGCAGGTCACCATTTGCTCTTGATTTGGGAAACATTTAAGGAAGAATGAGAATCAGCCTATTCTCAGAAGCCAAACTTGGGCAAACGACTCTGGCCAGACCAGTACCAGGTTGAAGGTTGGGGAAAGTGCTTAGGGAATATGAGGGAAGTGGGGTGTGGTCCAGGGATATGTCTCTGAAAGGCCAGCAGTGGTGGGTATGTCAGCCAGGTGATCAGCCTAGGGGGATGATCGGAATTAATCTCAGTAATCCCTGGACTCAGGACTCAGCCTCCCTCCTAATCTCATCCCAGGAGATCATCCTTTCTGAGGACTGATGCAGCCATTTATCCCCCTTTACCCTTATTACTAAATGCCTAGATCCTTTCACTAAAAATTTTAAAAATGCGGAAAAATGTAGCACAACGGATAACATAATATTGATAAGTGTCCTTGTACGCAGGGCTGAAATCCAACCACCATTCCAATTTTGCTTGCCACATTTGATGCAGAGGTAGCCCTCTATTTATGGTTTTTACAAACAGTACATAATCTTGATTTGTATGTTTTAGAAATCTAAGTGATGCTATATTGTACACATTCATCTACAAACTTTTTTTTCCATCTCCAGTTCATAGATTTTAACTGCTGAATACGATTTCATTGCTGAATATACTACACTTTATCCATTCTTAAATGCTAATGGGCATTTAAGCTGTTTCCAATTTTCCATATTAAAAACAGTGCTGCAACAGACAGTTCTGTGCATTTCTTGTAGGACAGAAGCCAGGAGTGGAATTTCTAGATCACAGAGTGGGTGCATTTTAAACTTTACTAGTTGTTGCCAAATTGCTATACAGAATAGTTGGAGAATTAGCAACACTAACAGCAGCTTTTTAAATTTTATTTATTTTATTTATCCCTTGGCCCCCACTGATGTGGAAGTTATAAATTCTATTTCTAATCTTTTAATGAGTACTTCTTTATCTATTTTCTAAACATTCTTACTTAAGTCTACAGTGAATCCATATAACTGTATTTTTCCTGAATAATAGAAGTCCTTAGAACATGTTAACTCTGACCTTCTTTCCCCATAATCTCCTATATTTCTAGCTACTATTTTAGTTTCATCTTATTTTGAACCACTACCACCACCAGCAGCAGCATCTCAATGCTTGTTCAGAAATCTAACATATTTATAAATTTCTCTGCTCACCATTCCTTCTTCTAATCCATTCCTTTCTTCTTATTTCCATTTCCTTATCACGTACATCCTTTTTATGGCATTGCTGTGAAAGTCTTTAATGGGGTGGCATTCTAATAAGCAGGAAAAAGATTTTTTTCTGTAATCTTTTTAAAAATAAATCTTTTCTAAACTGTTTTGCTTTCTCTTTTTTTCTGTAATCTATTATTACTAAGAAGTCAGCTGCCAATATAATTTTTATCTTCAAAGGCAAACAGGCATTTTCTTTTTCTTTCTTTCTTTCTTTTCTTTTTTCTTTTTTTTTTGGCAGTTTTTGGCCAGGGCTGGGTTTGAACCCACCACCTCCAGCACATGAGGCCAGTGCCCTACTCCTTTGAGCCATAGGCACTACCCACAAACAGGCATCTTCCTTTCTTATTGCTTTTAAAATTTTCCACTTTCTCTTCTGTATTCTGCGGTTTCACCATAGTGCATTTGTGAGCTCAAGACTTTTCAGCTTGTGTCTTTCTTCCACTTAGGAAAATTCTCAACCATGATGTATTGGAATATCACATTTCCCCTATTCTTCCAGTCACTTTCAGGAACCCCTATTAGATGTATCTTAGTATATTTTATTTTGTTCCTTATGTCTTTTCTCTCATATTTTACTATTCTCTCATATTTTATATCTCACCACTTGTTCTCTTTTTTATATTGCAAATGATTTCATCAGCTCTATCTTCCAGTTTAAGTCTCTCTTCACTTGAGTCCAATCTACAGTTTAGTACATCACTGAAACTTTAATTTCAATGGTTATAGCTTTCATTTTGTTGAGTTTTTTTGTTTCTTTTATTTTGGTTTTTTCCGCTCAATGATCTTTTTTCCCCATTGTGCCTTATTTTCATTACAGTTCATTTTATTATCTTTAATACTTTGAAGTATACTTTATAATGTTTCTCATGGTGTTCCATTCCGTGCAGTTCTTGGAGTGCTCCCTCGTCTGTTATGTCTGTTAACTCTTCCCTATGACAGATTGCTTCTTTATTTAGTTTTGTTTCCTCCCAGCCAACTCTGTGGCTGGAGTCACCCGAAAAGCAGCAGCAGGGAATTCTCACAAGGACTACCCCAAACTGTCCCAAGATAGAGCTGGTTTGGATTCTAAGAAAGAAGCACTAAACACCAGGGTGATTAGTCTAAAGCACTTATTAAGGGAATATGCACATACAAAGTGGGCTGTTGTATATTCTCAAGGCAGACAGTAAGACAAGGGATGTTCTACCTAGGTTTGTCCACAGTAAGGAGTCAGGTTATGAAGTTTATATGATGGTTTAAGGAATTTGGCTGGGAATAGCGCTAGCTTCTATATGTTTAGCAACCTAGTTAGTCATTCAATATTTTGAGCAACAACCTAAACACCTTTATCAGTACCTGCAAATCCTCAAGGCCCTCGCTTGGGTTCAAGCCTACGGGGGAAGACATATGGTTAGCCAGGTCACAGAGCATTTAAGGCACTCTCTTTCTCAGCCCAGGACACAGGAAAACTTGGAGGAAGTGTATACTATTTTATATCATACAAGCTTATAATATTTTATTGTGAGCTCTTCTTTAGCAGATTTTTGTTGTTGTTTGTTTAGTTTGGGGTTTGGGGAATTTTTTTTTTTTTTAATGAAGAGTCCCATAAGCCTTGGGTTATGAAAACATCCTTACAGAATTCTCTTGCTTCTGTGTGGCTGTGTGGTACTCCTAAAGATTTTAAAGGTCCTAAACTAGGTTTATACTTAATTTCTCTGCTTGGATCCAGCACCATGAAGATAACATAAATCTAGATACAATACTTGGTCAGGTTTGGGACTTCATTTTCTTGGGGTTGACTTGTATTTCCAGCCCTTTTTTCTGCTTCCTTGAATGGGTGGGTGCAGTTTTTAGTCCTCCCTCTTTACGTGGACCAGGCAGATCTTCTCAGGTTCAGTTCCCATCTCTGGTGGGCATAGCCCATGACTGGAAGGATTAAAATGCAGCTCCAGGTTCCTGGGCATTTGCCTATGTCTGACACCCACCGTGGGCTATTGTGATCACCTCCTCCTCATTTTGCTTTGGTTTTACAGCTCTTCATAATTCTAATATCTGGAAATTTTCTTTTTAAAAAAAAATGTGTTGGTTATTCATCGTTTAATTTTTTAATTCAAATTTTATCCAACATGTTGTGTTTGGGGGGCCCTGGATGAGGGGATAGCTACATTCATCCCATCTGTCGTGTTGCCAGAAGTTCCTCTTTAGAGTCCTTACTATTTATCTTTAAAATTTTGCTGCTAATCCCTACCTCTTTCAGGTACATAACAGTTTCTGATTTAATCTTCCCACAACTCTGAGAAGTAGGTATTATTGTTCCCATGTTACTGAGGGGAAAACTGACTCAGAATTGTAACTGTATTCTTAGCTTTTGGACTTGAGTCCAGTGCATTTCATAGCTTGGGTTTTATAACACATGGAAGGCTTGCCTGTTCTTGAAATCTAGCTCAGCCCAGCCCCCAATTTTTACTGATCCTTTGTTCCTCATCAGGGGCCGTCTGATATGCTGTCTTTCTGGGAAAAAAAAATGCAGCTCTTTAGCTTCTCAGGCTTGGCCAGATGCTATCCATGCCTATCTCCTCCTGCTCAGTTTGATCTTAATGGGAATAATGGGGTATAGACAAGGCATGACTAATGGGGAAACTGAGTAGCAGCTTGTCCTTGGGGTCCTTAAAGGACAACAACAGGCCCACTGGTTTGTTTTCACCCTGGGATGGGCAGGCAGTGATTGAGGATATAAGAAAAAACAGGGCTCATCTGAGATTTGAACCCAGGACCTCTACATACCCTAAGTGAGAATCATACCCCTAGACCAACAAGCCACCAGCAGTCACTATTGGCCAGATATGTCTTCCTTGTCACATCAGCAGCAGCCGCAGCAGCAGTTTGTGGTTCCTAGAAGCCGTGTCTCTCCTCCCGGTTCCAGTCTGGCTCCCCGCCCAGTCTCACTGTGCTTCAGCAGGCCTTGCTCCTGGCTTCTCTCCTGCTTCTCTCCTGCTTCTCCCCAGCCTGCTGCAGAGCCACATAGATCCTCTGCCCAAATGCTCTAGGCAGGTCCCGTTCTTCCTCATGACCAGCCAGGACTCTCAAGTGGGGTTTGCAACAGTGCTGTGGGGGAAAGGCAGAGAAGAGGCCTTCTCTGGACACCCCAAGGGCTGAGTGAGCCTGGCTAGGATCTCTTCACCCAATTAAGCGCCACCTTCTTTCTTATACCATGATCACACCACCAAAAAAAAAAAAAAAAATTCTCGAAGCCCATTAGACTCCTAGGTGAGACCCAGAAGACTGTGCACGCTTGGTTTTGACTAGGTGGCATTTGCTAAATCATTTAGTTTCTTTATCTGCCACTCGGTGAAGATAATACCTGCCCTGTCTACCTTACCAGTGATTGTGAGGACAGGTGAGATGATGTATGTGAAAGCAGTCTGCAAACTGTAAAGTGAGGTTCAAAAGAAATGAGTTATGATGGCAATGTGAGGCCAGGGAGAAATGTGCACCAGGAAAGCTGCAATTCAGTGCCTATGGTGGCCCAGGTGGAGTGCTGTGTCTAACCCCAGAACAACCTTGGGAGATGAGCATCACTCACATTGAAGATAAAGAAACTTGCCTACGTCTGTAATCCTAGTACTCTGGGAGGCTGAGGTCAGTAGATCACCTGAGCTCAGGTGTTGGAGACCAGCCTGAGAAAGAGTGAGACCCCAGCTCTACTAAAAATAGAAAAACTAGTGGGGCATTGTGGCAGCACCTATATTCTCAGCTACTTGGGAGGCTGAGGCAGGAGGATGGTTTGAGCCCAAGAGTTTGAGGTTGCTGTGAGCTATACAGCATGGCAATCTACCCAGGGCAACTAAGTAAGACTATCTCAAAGAAGAAAAAAAAAAAAAAGGAAAGTTACCTAAATTCAGCTTATACTTCATATTTATCTGAATGCTTAAACGTGTCTAAATTCAGCTTACTCACATTTATCTGAATCCGAAGCCTGTTTTAAATGCAGTGCACACGGCTTTCCAGACTTTCTAAAAAACCAGAGATGAAGAATGCATCCTGTAAATACCCACACGTGCTCCCCTTCCCCAGCCTGCCCTGCTTATCCCACCAGGATGCTGCCCAGGAAGAAGCTGCTAACACTTAAGCTGGGAGCCTTTGGCTGGTTCCCAAAAAAGTGAAGGGGGAGATCATGCCTCAGACACCGGGGCTCTGTAGAAGACCAGGGAGCTTGGCCCGGCTCTCTCGTTTGTGTTTCCACTGTACCTGTACCACATTCATCACACCCAGGGACGTTTGAGGGGTAGTCTTCTGGAAGCTGGGAGCTCCATGGAGGCAGAGACCTGCTGTATTGATCTTTGGGTCTAACCCCGTGTCTGGCCCTTGGAGACCCGCTGACAATGCAAATGATCCCAAGCATTTCTATGTAAGCACCTTACCAGGTTAACCTCATTTCATCCTCATAGCACAATTGTTGCAGTCATCACTTAGTAAATGTCCATAGAATGAGTGAATGAGTAAAAGAAAGAAAACCTTAGGAGTGTGCACAAAGAACCACTAGTAGCAACAGATATTCAGGTGAATTCCCACCAATTGGTTTGAAGCAGAAACCATAAACCTGGAGAAAGTGCCACATGCTCCCTCCTTTTAAGCAGGATTCTCACTGAAACACCCCCTCCCTCAGAGGGTGGGAAGAATGGCCTTCACTTTAGAGAATGGCTTGGCCAGCATTCCTTTGTACCCAGGGGATAAAGTTTTATTATTTACATCTAGGAGTGTCTGGACCAGACAACTGTCTCTGCTAACTAATCACGGCAATAGCTCATCTATTCTCGAACCAAAGAGACTTTTTTGGGTAGCTGTTCCCCAGCTTTAAGCAGCTTATAAATAACAGCACATTGGACATGTCCTTCCATTCCCTCAGTGCACATTCCCTGAATTGTTCCTCTTGATGGGTGTGCCAGGGAGTGATGTTGCTCAAAGCTAAGGCTCCTAGGGGGACTTTGCTGAAAATGTTTTAAAGCTGAGACCAGGATTGAGTCCAAGCCAGTGCTTCTCTCTGGGGGTGCCGTTGGAATTTGGGGCAGAATGATCTTTATTTGCGTGGCCTGTCTGGAACAGCCGTAATCTCTTCTGTGCTGTTGTGACAACCATAAACACCCCAGATGCTTCCAAATGCCTCCTGGATGGTGGGGTCGGGGAGAGGAGTGCTACCCTGGTGGAAATCCACGGGCACACACCTTAAAGTGACTTCCAGGCTAAAATTACTGTGGCCTTGATCCTGCAATAGGACTGTAAGAATCAATTACTTATTCATATCTGCATTTAAGAAGCCACAGATGGAATTTTCTAGAAAGAACCATGGCTCTACATCCAGGAGCTTCCGCACTGTCCTCTCAGGCATGATGATTGCTTTTGGTCAGCAGATACTTGGGTGAAACCTCGGGTGACTTCTCTTTTTCACATCAACTCCTCTGTTATCTCATTTCTTATCTGGAGAGTCTTTTGAGTCAGTATTCAATGGACAACATTGTCATAAACATCACCTCAAGTCATTGTCACCTCCTACATATTAAAAACATATCAAAAGCTAATGCAAGTGGCTTCTGAGAAGGGTAACTAAGTAATTGGGAGGCTGTGTGGAGAAGAAACTTACCTTTCACTGTATATTCTTTTGTACTTTTTGAATTTTGAGCTCTGGGCTTATCCAAAGACTGTCCGGAAAGTATCCAGCCATGTGCTATGAAAAAACAGAGACATGCATGGCCAGATACTTTCCGGACAGCATATACATTCCATTTGAAACAGAAATTAAATTATAAAAAACTAAGCAGAAAGAGGCAATAATTAGGATAGGGAGAAATGTGCTTTAAGCCTCCAGATAGCCAAAATTTCTTCTGGACCAGAGCAACTCAGAAGCATCTGGACCTCATCGTAACGGTTCTGGTGAGGGCACAGTTGCGAACTGTGCTTTGTGCTGTGTGGAGTCTCTGCTGGTTTTCTCTGAGTCTGGTGAATCCTGTGAAACTGCTTATGTGTCCATTGAGGGATGTTGTTGAGGATGCTGTTTATTGTTTCAGACCAATGTCTCTCCTTCGTGAGGTCCCCAGGGAAGCATTCTTGTCTGTCATAATCCTAGCAACAGTGGGTCAGCATTTACTTTCTGGACAATTTGAAATATAGAAACAAGTAGCGGCTAGAAAGCATGAGGCCAACTGAGTGTGAGGCCCACTTACCAGTGGGCACGTTCACAGGGTGGTCATGTTTCAATTTCAAGCTAACTCGTTGACACCCAAGTGTTGTTTCTCTTTCTTTTGTTCCTACGTTTGTTTCATGGTTTCTTATTGTCTCCCATATATTCCTGTGAGCCTCCCTTAAAACTACTTCTGGAAGCCAAACCCATGATTCACACTTGTAATCCTAGCAGCCTGGGGGCCAAGGCAGGAGGATCACTTGAATTTAGGCATCTGAGGCCAGCCTGAGCAAGCGCAAGGCCCCCATCTCTACTAAAAACAAAAAAAATTAGTCTGGCATCAAGATATGTGCCTGTAGTCCCAGCTATTTGGGAGGCTGAGGCAGGCGGATTGCTTGATCCCAAAAGCTTGACTTGTAGTGAGCTATGATGATGCCACTGCACAATAGCCAGGGTGAAAGAGCAAGACTGTCTCAAAAAAAGATACACACACACACACGCTCAAACATATATATATATATATTTTCTGGAAAAACCTTTTCAGAAAATATCTACTTTTTGTAGGGTCTTCCTTTTTTCCCTAGACATTTAGAACTACTGGAAAAACAAGCTTTCTCTTGACTATTTTCTGTTTGGTTCTGGGCATTTATAAGTCTAAATCTAAATCAGTGGCCCTCACCTGGTGGGGATTAGAGGGGTACGAGGAGAGGGGGACCTTGTCTCTCTGGGGACACGTGGCAAGGTCTGGGGTGGAAGAGGTGATTATGGCATCTGGAGAGGCGGGATGATATCAGACATGCTACAACACATAGGACAGGTCCCCAAGACAAAGGATTACAATGCCGAAGCTGAGAAATCCTGGTCTAGGCCTGGCACAGTGGCTCATGCCTATAATCCTAGTACTCTGGGAGGTCGAGGTGGGTGGATTGC
>NW_003852432.1:767792-778358 GCF_000181295.1 Otolemur garnettii
GGGGGGGGGGGGGGGGGGGGTGGAGGTGGGAAGGGAAGAAATCCTAATCTAAATATCCCTCCTATGATCTCTGTAAAGCCCTACTGTGTCATAATGTTATAAATTTTAAAAGTGACTTTAAACCTGGAAAGACCACTGCATATAATAAATGCACTTAATATGTTTCCCATTTTATGTTGTTACCCTCTTCCTTCACCCAGTGCCACCTCCTCGGAATCTTCCATCCTCCTACTCTATGGCTTCTGTGACTCTGGAGATTTTTTCCCCCTGGCTTGGGTGTCAATAGAACTCTATGTTTGGATGAGGCTCTTTTTGGTCTGAGCCTTTCAAGGGGCATCTGCTAAGCTGGGGCTGGGTTACCTATAGCTTGGGTGCATTGTCCCTCCCTCTGACGTAGAGTGGAACAGGGTGGGAGTGCAGGGCACTGTCAGGGAAGGTGTCAGGATAGGACGGGGTGAGGCCAAACATGGCCACCTGGCCTGTACACTTTGGGCAAGAGGGCCTAGGGTGCCCTGCACCCATACCAGTTAGGTTAAAACTCCTGTCAGGATGTCTTGAAGAGGTGGCCACCATCACAGGCTCCCGCAAAGCACTGAGGCCATTCACATCAGGCTAAGGCATGGGCCATAGGCCATGCTAAGGATAGGCACCTTACACAGCCTCTGGCTGTGGTCTAGAGGTCCTATCCAGGACAAAGGATGACCTGATTCATCAATCTGGTGGAGACCAAGTAGGCTGGCAGTTTTAAGACCCAAGTGGATCTCTCCAGTAGTCTTCACCAAAAGACCTACTGCTGGTGAGCATTTGTGTGGGTTGTGCGTACACACATGGGAACATCAGTCCTTCAGAAATGGCTGACAAGTCTCCATCTAGCCCTTCTAGCTCAGCCTAGGATAGGGCTTTGCTTTTATAAATCTGAATAAGTATTAGGAGACTGTGGGGGCTGGAGAAAGCCAGGGGCTTGGCTGGCACTACAGGCTCATCTCGGCTGGGTGATGAGTATAGCCAAGGCTTCAAGGGAGCTAGCTCATAACAGAGCCTAGCAGATGGACTCTATGCTTACACACAGAGTGTAGAAAAAGGAAAAGTGGAGAAAGGGAAGGAGCCATCATGAGATCACTGAGAAAAAGTCATATTAAACTCTACTCATTTCCTTTAAATAATTGTTGATAAACCAAATAAGATGGGTTCATCAAAGCAGCACCCTAAGGCAGAGAGTATCTGTTTTTCAGGGAGATATCTGACAAACAAATGAAAAATATCAACTGGTAATAGTAGGGAGATGAAGGAGTGGAACAGTGCCCAAAGATGTGAACCAGGAATGAGGTCTTCAAGGGAGTGCCACGGAGCAATGTCCTGGCTTCATCTAATGTGCTCTACCCTAGGAGGGAAGGAGTCTCCTTAGGCACATGGTTTTCTTCTGTATTAATTTGTTCTTAAAGGAATAAGATCATCTCTATCTTTGAACTGGGTTGAATAGGTAACTCCTCATAGTTAGCCAGGCTTAGAGTGTTACCTGTTCTCTTGCCTACAGGGGAGTGCAGCCAAAAGGGCAGGAAAGGGGTGAGTAGGAGGCATAAATCAGTGACCCAGTTTCCCTCGCTTTCTAGTAAAGCACCTCTAGATAAATACTTGTCTAAGGGTAAGCAAGGCTGGGGAAGGGTTTTTGTCTCCACTCGGACTAGAGAGAAAAGGGGAGCAGCACCTCTGATTGTTTGCTGTGGGACCATGGTAGAGACCAGTGTGGCAGAACAGCTCGAAGGAGGTAGCAACCCAGAGAGGCAGATACTGGGTGCCAGGCCCCACCCCTAAACTCACACACACCCAACACATGCACACCCCTAAGCACACACAGGCTTTCCTTCCAGTGAGCACATCTTTCCTGCCTTGGAGAATATTTATGCTGTGTACCTAGGATAAGGTGACCAGATTTTAACATTGGTAAAGCAGGACACCACTGGGGGAGGGGAGGGCAGGGTCTGGGGGGCGGGGCCTAACAACAATGCAAACTTTGATAAGCAGTTCTCCATAATCAGTTCTCAACAATTATTTGTTATTATTAAAGTTTAACATTATAAAATTAACGAAAATAATATAAAACTCATATCCTGGTAAAAAAGTCACATGGCAGCTGAAAACCGTATATTCCCTTCCTGTTCTCCCGCGTTCCCTAGCTTATCATGCATTCTTTCCAAAAATTGGACTTTTTTAAAACACCGCAGGACACGGGACAAATTGTTAAAAATCGAGACTGTTCCTCCAAAAGTGGGAAGTCTAGTCACCTTACTCTAGAGAGGGGGGAACTACTTGTTTGTTCCAGACAGTTTGGCTCCTTCTGAGCTAATTGTCCTTGCCTAGAAGAAAGGGAGGGAGCCAGTCTCCTTCTGATACCTTGCCCAGGAGGGGAGTAGGGAGTTTACATTAGCCTTTTCATTTCCAAATGAAGTTACATTAATCTCTTCATTCCCAAATGGAGTTACATTAACCTTTTCAGCAGCCCCAAACCATATATTCCCTTCCCATTCTCCCGCCTTTCCATAGCTTGTGGTGTATTCTTTCCAAAAATTGGGACTTTTTAAAAATGCCCTGGGACATGGGACAAATTGTTAAAAATCGAGACTGTCCCACCAAAAGCAGGACTTCTGGTCACGTTAACCTAGGAGGTGGCCAGATGCAGGGGCAAAGCTGACACCCTGGTGAGACTCTGCAAGGACACACCCAACCTGTTGCAGCCCCTGTGGCTCTGGGAAGGAATCAGACCTGAGGCAAATTAGAAGTACAAGTTTGTAGGAGGCGGGGCTAACCTTGATTGCAGGGTAGCCTGGAATAACCTCTGCAGTAGCCTTTTATTGAGACAGTATAAGACAGGTGAGGGGAGTATTGGACAATGACTATGTGCCTAAGGATCGCCATGGACTCGAGCTCTTTTTCCCCAACCAACACCTGTGGACGAATTGCCAGAGGGTCTGCCCCGTAGTCGCAAGTCATCTTGGTCAGGGGTCATCTGGCTCTTGGCATCCTCTATACCAACCAGATGAAATTTAGAGTGAATTGAGGCCTGGACTTGATGTCTGACCCCATGTATGACAAGGATTTCTTTCTTTTCTTTCTTTTTTTTTGGTAGTGATAGAGTTTCACTTTATCACCATAGGTAGAGTGCTATGGCGTCACACAACTCACAGCAACCTCTAACTCCTGGGCTTAGACGATTCCCTTGCCTCAGCCTTCCAAGTAGCTGGGACTACAGGCGCCGGCCACAATGCCCGGCTGTTTTGTTGTTGTTGCAGTTTGGCCTGGCCGGCTTTGAACCCGCCACCCTTGGTATATGGGGCCGGTGCCCTGCCCACTGAACCACTAGTGCTGCCCAAGGATTTCTTTTTATTGACTGCAAGTTCACTGGGAGTCCACAATGTTCATGGCTGCCAAGAAGTCCGGTGGAGGCTCAGACTTGGTGACAGTGGCCGCAACAAGGGGAAGGTGTGCTCACCCTTTGCTCTGCCCAGGCTGCTTTGCAGGAGGGCTCTTACTCTGTGCCCTGCAGTGTCAGGCTGCAAATGGCTTCAGGGTCTTGGGCCCTGCTTGTGTTTAGCCTGAAGACAAAAATGTCCGTGGGGAGGGAGCAGTCTCTGGGAAGTGGTTGTGATGAGGTAGGGGACCAGGTAATGAGGGAGTCAGCAGGGGAAGGTACTGGAAAGGGAGGTCTGCTCTTGAGAGAGAGAAGACCACTTTTAGGGTCTGCTAGGCCTCCCAAAGCATGGAAAGCACTCCCTTCTTTTTGGGTCATGCCAATGTATAACCTTCATGTATTGATTTGAAATTTTGTCTGCCTGACAGGTAGCCCTGCCTTTAATACTCTGGATTGTAAGCCATTGGGGAGTTTGGATCTTAAGTGTTAGCTGCCCATTCTCCTTGCATAGCACCACACACTTATTATAAAATGCTTCTCCCACTGTAGCTCTTGGCTTCAGTGCCTGACTTTGCTGTAGCAGGCGAGCAGATCCCAGTTTGGTTCTATAACAGTCTCACTACAAGGAGAAGTTTCTGTCACATTGGTATGCACCCTAGATATGATTTAGAATGACAGTGTCTTTTAGTCTATCTGTTGGAGCTGTCCAGAGATGGACCTGGTGGCCTAAGGAGGGAGAAAGAGCCCTGATTATAACAGCAAGTGTGTATTTCATGTGTAATATGTGCTGGACCCTCGGTTTTGGCTGACAGCCTCATGAGGGATTTCTCACCTAATTCTTCCAGCAAACTTGTGATGTGGGGCTATTGCCAGCCCCATTTTGCAGATGAGGGAATAGGCCTAGAAAGACCAGGTCTCAAGGTCACAAGGCTAGTGAGAGAGTGCAGCTTCCAACCTGGGCAGTCCAACTTTATTACTCACTGTGATAGGCAGACTCCTTGGTCCTGAAGGAGCCCAGATTGGAGGATGATTGTCAAGAGTTTCATTCACATATTCAAGCAACAAAAATATTAAAGACCCGCTGTACACGTCGGGCACCATGTCTGGAGCTTGGGTAGGATGAATAAGGCACAGATCCTGGTCTTAAGGAGCTTGTAGCCCAGCCCAGTGTTGTACTCACAGAATTCTGTGTGTGGCTCTTCTTTCTGCAGCTGGGTCTCCTTTGGGTCTGTCCCAACCCCCAAACACTAAGGGACCTTGTCATTCTAAATCATATTGATCTTTTAGAAGCCTGAAAGAGGACTGAAAGATCTAGGGTGCATACAATGTGACAGAAACTTGTCATGACTTTGACCTTTTGAGGGTGACCTCAGAAGGAGACCTCGGTTCCAAATAAATTTATCAGTTAACAAGAAGCACCCCTATGGACCTCAGTTTCCTTGTTGGCAAGTTTCAAGTGCCTTTCAAAGTCCAAAATTCTATTTATTTTTGGAATGTATATTAATACATATTTACATGTGTGATACTGTAAAATATATATTTAGTCTTCCACAAGACCTGACATACAACTCCTAAATCCTTAGGTCTCCAAAGTGATGTTGTTTTTTATGCTAATGTATTGATTAGGTCTGGCAGCCCCTAGGAATGTAGTTTTAGGATGGACCCTGGTCACCACTGAAAGACCAAGGCATGATCAGAAGGTTGGGACTATCTGCCCCAGCCCCCAACCTCTAGAGAAGGGAATGGAGATGAAGGTTAAGTTGATCATGAACGACCAATGGTTTAATCAATCATGCCTATGTAATGAAGCTTCCATAAAACCCCTGAAGGACAGGTTTGGAGAGCTTCCAGATAGTGGAACACATGGAGGTTTCTGGAAGGTGGTGTGTGCCCCTTCTCACACACCTTATCTTGTAGGTTCACCTGGATCCTTTGTAATATCCTTTATAATAAACCAGTAAACATTAAGTGTTTCCTTGAGTTCCATGAGCCCCTTTAGCAAGTTAATTGAACCTAACATGGGGGCCACGGGATCCCTGATTTATAGCCAGTTGTTCAGAAGTGCAAATGAAACAATCTGGGGCTTGCAATGAGTATCTGAAGGCAGATGCAGGGGAGCAGTTTTGGGGATTGAGCCCTCACCCTGTAGGATCTGAAGTCATCTCCAGGAGATAGTGTCAGAGTAGAACTGAATTAGGGGACATCTAACTGGGGTCTGCTATAGAATCAATTGCCTGCTTGTTGGTGGGAAGAAATCCCACACATCTGGTCGCAGAAGTCTTCTATGTTGATGTTTGCTGTGGTGTAACAGCAGAGGAAAGATAGTTTTTTCCTAACTCACCTCTCTTGTAATAATAGGAATTTCAAAACAGTGATAGCAAGCAAGTTCCTGTCACAAGGGGGCTGGAAAACCCTTAACTGTTGGCTCAGTTCCTGCTTTGGAGGCGCTGAGATGGGAGAGAGCTCTGTGTTGTTTTGCTTCAGGTTTCATTGTTTTCCTATTCTTTCTCCACTTTCAATTTCATTGTTTTCTGCTCGTTAATACTGCCTTCTCTATTTGGGGTTTTATTTGCTCTTTTTTAAAATTAAGGTGAAAATTCACACTTTAAACATTTCTCCCTTTCTAATATATATATTCAAAGCCCTAAATTTCTAAGCATTGCTTTAGAGGCCTCCCTCAATTTCTGATACATTGTTTTATTGTTATTCAGCTCAATTCTTTCATATGTTTCCTTTGATTTCTCTTTTGACTCATGGGGTATTTAGATGGATAGTGTTTATTTCTAAGTGTTTGGTGATTTTCCAGGTAACTTTTTACTATTGATCTATTAGTGGATCAAACAATGAAGTGGAGGCATCCTGGCTGGGGGATGCCTTAGACCTCTAGAGATTGTTACTTACCTCTGTCTCATTGGATCAAGGTTGTTTACTGAGTTGCTTTCAGGGCCCACTCCACTCCCCACCCCTTCTTGTAGTCTGAGGCTGGTCCCCAGCCACTCCAGAGAGGGAGACTTACATGGGCATCTTCTATAAAGGGACAGATGAAACCTTTAGGGATGTAGTTGTGCCGGAGGTCAAAAGGAGAGGGGTGCCCTCTGTAGCTCTACTCAAAGAACAATATCACAAAGGTAGAAGCATTTTCATTAAATATGGGTCACACCTCCCAGGTCTCAGGGAGCCCTCTTCTCTTTATCCCCAAACCCAGCATTGCATATCCTCATTCTTTTATCCTTTGAAGAGCGCAATCAGCTTTGGGACCACAAAAGGAGGTTTAGATAGAGCGTTAGGAATCCCTAATCCCAAACTTCTCTGTCCTTGGGAGCCTTAGGGTAAGTACTGATTATAGAACCCAAGTGTCTTTAGAGGAGGGGGCTGGTGATGGAAGGATAATCTATAAGAGGAATCCAAGGTGGTGTGGGGCATCCTGTGGGCAAGATGTCAGGGGAAGAGGCGTTTTATACCACCTTGCCCCTGTCTGGGCCTTTTGTCTCTAGGAAGCCTTCATGGGCTTTGTCTTTTTTGCAGGGACACCACTTAATGTCATGGTGCTGGTGGCCACATTGTGCTACAAAAAGCTGTGGCAGCCACTTAGCTACATTCTGGTCAGTTTGTCCTTGGGAGGCATCCTCAACTGCATCCTCTCTGTCTTGCCCATCTTCATCGCCAGCTGTTGAGGTTACTTCCTCTTTGGCTGCCATGCTTGTGCTCTGGAGGGCTTTCTAAGCTCTGTAGTAGGTACTGCAGGGGAAGAGACTGGGGGAGGCAAAGGATACTACTCAAAGGGGCAGGCTTTGAGTGGTACAAAGGAGTACCTAAGGGTACCTAAAGGAGTCTGGAGGAAAGGACTTTGGAGCTCTTTTGAATACTGGGGTACAGAGCAGCCCAGAATAAAAGTCAGACTAAAATTGGGTGTTTGAGTCTGCACTACATTGTAGCACTCGCTGTCTCTGGGCCTGCTTCACCCCATCCAAATTTTGCTCTGCCAGCCAGGCTGGATGGACTCTGTCTACCCCATTCTTTTAACATTTTGCTACAGGTCTAGCGATAGGCTGATCACTGGCCTTCCTGGCCTTTGAGTGCTATATTGTCATCTGTAAGCCCTTTGGCAACTTCTGCTTCAGCTCTAAGCCTGCACTGATGGTGGTCCTGGCCACTTGGACCACTGGTATTGGCATCTCCATCTCAACATTCTTTGGCTGGAGCTGGTGAGTGTAGGGTAATGGTGCTGGCTTAGCAAGGACCTCAGGCTGGTGTGAGTGGAAAGGTAGGTCAGGTATAACTTTTCAGTTTTGTTTTTGTTTTTTGTTTTTGAGACAGAGTGTCACTCTATTGCTTGAGCTAGAGTGCTATGGTGTCAGCCTAGCTCATAGCAACCTCAAACTCCTGCGTTCAGAGGATCCTCCTGCCTCAGCCTCTTGAGCAGTTGGAAATAGCTGGGACTACAGGCACTTGCCACAAGGCCTGGCTGATTTTTCTGTTTTTAGTAGTGATGGGGTCTCTCTTGTTTAGGCTGATCTTCAACTCTTGAGTTCAAGCACTTGTCCCACCCCGGCCTCTTAGAGTGCTAGGATTATAGGCGTAGCCACTGTACCCAGCTTAACCTCTCAGTTTTTGACTTCTACTTTTTAAAGAGTTGGGGTTACAGGTGAGGTGAGAGGGCTGTGGGGGATGAGTGCTAACATCTTCTCTGCAGGTGAAATTGCTGTAGCCTCTGATCAGGACAAAATCCCCCTGCTTGAAGTCATTCTCTGGGTTCTAAGTGAAGAACACAATCCAGGAATCTCAGCTCCCACTCCATTAATTATTGTGGAGAATCCCCAGCAAGCAAGTACTTGTCCCATGGGTGAGTGCCTGGTCTTTTGCAGATTCATCCCCGAGGGCCTGCAGTGTTCCTGTGGCCCCAACTACTACCATGGGCACCAAATACTACCATGAGTACTATACCTGGTTCCTCTTCATCTTTTGCTTCATTGTGCTTATCTCCCTCATCTGCTTCTCCTCCTCTCAGCTGCTGGGGGCCCGAAGAGATTTGAGTGGCTTTTGAGAGAGTTTGGGAAGAGAAGTGGGTTGGGGGACTCCAGGGGAAGGAAGAGTGGGTGAGTATTCTAGAACTTAAGACATTTGGGAATAGCCATAGCCAGAGAGAGGAGCATTTAAAAGCAATGAGGGAAGTGGGAGTGGGGAGAACGATGAAGGAGAGGCAGAAGAATTAGACCCAAATTAGGATGAAAGATGGGCAATGAGAGTGGACAGACATTCCACCAATAGACAAGCATCTGGAGAGCTGGGCGTTGAGGGCCAAGAAGAGGGATGTGCCGCTCTGTGTGCTCTGGACCAGGTTGCAGCTCAGCAGCAGGAGTCCGCTACGACCCATAAGGCTGAGCGGGAGGTGAGCCACATGGTGGTGGTGATGGTGGGATCCTCCTGTCTGCTACGTGCCCTTATGCTGCCCTGGCCATGTACATGGTCAACAACTGTAACCATGGGCTGGACTTACTATTAGTCACTATTCCTGCCTTCTTTTCCAAGAGTGCTTGTGTCTATAATCCCATCATCTACTGCTTTATGAATAAGCAGGTAAAAGCACTCTGTTCATATTCCTATGAGAACCTGGTCCAGAAGACTCATTTTTTCTACCAATGACTTTTAACTTGGAACACCCTGAACTCTACTCAGAGGGTTTCTAGGTGGACAAAGGAAGCCCTTGGTAAGCACAGGGGAAGATAAAGTCATCAAGACAAAATAATGGAATCCAGGGAGGATAGAACTGGAGCCTGAAAAATGAAGTTGCTCCAAAAAGCAGGATAACTGAAAAGGTTGTGTTTTATTGAAAAACTCATAGATCAATAATTCTTCATTTCACTAATTCTTAATCCTTTCTCTTTCAAATACTAGCCTGCCAGGTGCAAGTATGAAGCACAGAAATCACAATACATGCATGAATCTCTCAAATATCATAGTCTAAAGGGGTACCACGGGCCTCCAATTCCTAATCCTAAATCTGAGCTAAGAAACCTCAAATTCAGTCAAACCTAGGAGAGTTTTTCTCTTTTAAGGTGAAAACCCTACTTTTGGAATAAACCCAAAACTGATTTAAAATCTACTGTGTGGAAAAGAATCGGCAGTTCTTTCTAGATGGGAGCACCGTCTAGTAACAGTGGGGTCTACTGTGACAATGCTGCCGTGAAGCAGGAGGCTGGTTTGTGAAGTGAGACCTCAGACTCAGTCAGAATGTCTGGGGATTATGATTGCAGACCAGAAGTAGTGAGGGCAAGATATAGTCAAAGCCACCTGAGAATATCAGCATATGTGTGAGGCTTTGTGATACAAAGAACAAGATCTTTTTCCCCACACTGCCTTGTCTGCCAAGGCTGTCTTCAATACTGCCTTTCCCTCCAGTTCCAAGCTTGCATCATGGAGATGGTATGTAGGAAGGCCCTGACAGATGAATCCAACATATTCAGCCCCCAGAAAACGGAAGTTTCTATTCTCTCTTCTAGCCATGTTGGCCCCATCTGAGGACCCCATATCAACCTGTTTGCAGCAATTAGAATTTTACATTTAAGTAAGTTTCAACTGTCTTTGTCAGAAATCAAACTACTAATAACACAGAAAAAAGATGGGGCGTGATGGAGTTTGAAGAGTCATTTTTCATTTTCCTACGATTCCCTTCCTGTCTAAAAGCTATTGTTCCAGCTGGGTCTATTTCAGACCACCCAAATATTTCAATAATCCTGTTTCTACTCCTAAGTGGTACCATTCACAGCACTTGAAGAACCAATTACTGAATACAAGGCAACTATAAAAGAAATATGGCTGACTTTTCAGCATATAGATAACAATTATTTCCCTTTTTAGTAACACTTTTTTTTTTCTTTTGCGACAGAGTCTTTGTTGCCCCGGGTAGAGTGCCATAGCATCATAGCTGACAGCAACCTCAAACTCTTGGGCTCAAGTGATCCTCTTTCTCTTGCCTCCCAAGTAGGCACCCACCACAATGCCTGGCTATTTTTAGAGACAGGGTCTCTCACCCTTGCTCTTGCTCTGGGCTGGTGTCAAATACCTGAGCTCAGGCAATCCACCTGCCTCAGCTGCCTAGAGTACTAGTATTACAGGTATGAGCAACCATGCCCGGCCCATTTTAATTCTTTTTTTTTTTT
>NW_003852432.1:779193-788178 GCF_000181295.1 Otolemur garnettii
CCAGGAGTTGGAGGTTGCTGTGAGCTGTAATGCCATGGCACTCTACCCAGGGGGAAAGCTTGAGGCTCTGTCTCAAAAAAAAAAAAAAAAAATTGTTTTATCTTATACCAGGAGTAGGGAACCTGTGACCTTCTGATTTCAAGATCATTCTTTTTTTTTTTTTATAGTTTTTAGGCGGGGCTGGGTTTGAACCCACCACCTCTGGCATATGGGGCTGGTGCCCTACTCCTTTGAGCCACAGGTGCCGCCTCATGATCATTCTTTTTTAAGCACTTTGGTGGGCAAGAAAAGCTTCATCTTTCTCTGCTGCACCCCTTTTAATAAAAGGATTTGTTAAATAAAATTTGGATTCATTCAAAAGGCTGCACTTAAGGTCCAGGAAAGCCACAAGTCTCCATAAGGTTACAGGTTCCTCATCCCTCAATAGAGCCATTTTGAAATAAAAATCAAGATAAATGTGTATATTCAGAAATGGCTTGTGTTTGGTATGAGGTAATTATGTAATGAGCTGCTGGGTCCTTCTCCAGTTATATGGCCTATGGGAAGCAGAGATGGGTTAGAGCTGCAGTAAGAAGGATGCTAGAAGGTACTAGAATATGGGGGGAAAACAGTAACCATTTGGGAAGGCAGTACTTTCTTAGGGATTGGGAGAGGGAAAGTTCCCTTCCTGTGTCATTTTATAGCATGAAGAATTCTAAGCTATAATTTCACTTCTTAAAGAATGAAGGTCACACATACTCCACAACGAATGTAAACAGTTTTATTTAGAAACAGGTACCTGTTTGCATTGTACAATATAAAACTTGGTTTACACTCTATAAAAAATAACCAATATCCAAATTCAAGAGAGCTAGCATTCACAGAACACACAATATGGGTGTGTAGCTACTGTTCACCAGCCTCAGCCTTGATTTAAACCAAAAAACCCTCAAAACAAACAACAATTCCCTCCCCCCCCAAACTCAGGGGGAATGGTTAGGGGTTAAATTACAGTGCTTGCTGCTGAGTCCCCAGGATTTGGAATTGCCTTCTTGGCAGATTAAGTTTTGCTCAGTGTGTGATTTTAACACAAAGCCTGGGCTCTCTGCACCGAGTGAGCTTTAAGGCTCTCTTGCCACACAGTTTACAATGTGCCCTAACTAAGCCAGGGTTGGTAGCACTATCATCTCTGGTCTTCTTAACAATAAAAACGGGGAATCCGGAGGGCAACACATTTTCATCATCTTACACTGTGGTTAAACTTCAAAAGAGCATATTCGCTATCAAGAGCTCAATACAAAGGCTGAGGAGGAGTTACATGACACCTGGCTTTTTACTATAACAAGGAGCCCACCTCACATGATTGTGGAAGACTGTATACCTAGGTTCAGATTATGATAATCACCCAGCACCACCTGAATGTATTACCCAGAAAGACAGAGGAAATAATAAAGGTTATATATACATATATTTATCTTGGTAACCTGAGGGCTATAAACTTGGAATACAATACTTGGCAAAAGAGGTCTATCTGTAAGAAAGGGACCAAGAAGGACAGCGGTTGTGTTGCATAAAACATGGGTAAAAGTGGAGGGGGGAACAGAAGGTGGTTTCTTTAGCTCTTTCTACAACATCCCTGCCTTTCATGAGAACTGGCAACCAGTTGATCTGCCTTGGTGGGGGGGCGGGCAGCAGAGAGATGGGAGATGAGGGGATGGGGTCAAAGGCAGGAAGGGAGAGCAATGGTCCTCAAACCAAAGAGCCCTCTCTGCAGGTCCTCTCATCTCTGAGTGTGAGCGTAAGCTCCCCAGCGGACACAAAAAGAGGCCTGGTAGTAAGTGGTTTGCATTCTGAGGTATGAGGATCCCTGGTAAATTCAGCAGCATATGGTTTTTGGAAACCAGCCCACAAGATAAGAATACTGCAACCAAGTTTGTAACTAACACTGCTATTTAACTATTGTTCAAAAGAGAGAGGGAAGGAAAAAAAAATCCCTACTATATTGGGAGGTTCTAATCTTTCATAAAAGGTGTCCAAATAATCTATTTTATCTTACGGCTTCTTAAGAGAATTCCCATTCAGTGACCATTTCTCTCAGTAAAGGCACTTACAATGATGTGATTGGAAAGGACTGAATATTAATTGTAGTGAAACCAAGATTAAATCCTTGGCACACCTGAGGAGAGGAGCGAGATGGGGCACTTACAGGGACTTTAACAGGCAAATAATTATGTCATGAGCATTTCAACATATCCCTACCCAGAAAAAAATGTATGCCCTAAAAACACTTGTATTTTTCCTTTAGTTTTTCTAGCTGTTTCTATCTATAGCTCTATGAGGAGATCACATTCACTACCTGATTTCCAAAACACTGGCCCGAACTCTTACCACCACAGCTGTGCTTGATAAAATTAGCAAACAGCTTGTTTGGGGGAGTGGGGTATGAAATCAATTTGGGCCAAATTTTCTTAATGCACAGGGATCAGTCCTTGTGCAGATAATGGCAGGATCAGATTGCTGGATCTGTGAGCAACTGATGTAATACATGGCTCCTCCTATTTGTGAAATATCAGACTTTTCAATAGGCAAGATTAAGTGTCACCTATCTAAATATAAGTTGTAGAACTATGGAGTATTTTTTTTTCCTTTTATCTCTCATGAACAATTCTTATTGATCTCAGGCTTCAAAAATTAGTTAAGTGAGAATTATAAAAATTCTATGATAAGAGTTGAGAAAGAGTCAAGGGCTAATGTATGCTTGTAAGTGTGAGTTGAGGATCTTGATTCTTCATATCATACTCCCAACCAGAGAACAAATACAAAAATAAACACACCATGTTATACGTAATACAAAGTGTAAATCTATAAACACAAGTGTACTAATTAGAGTTGTTCCTCAGAAGCACGGTTTCCCTCCAGTCCCTCGGAGAGGAGGAGGAATGGGGACGGGATGGTTTTCCTTACGCCTTTTCATGTCTTAAAAAGTTTGTAATAACAGTCTCAGTAGCGCAAACAATTTCATGTGAAACCAGAAGCTGTAAAAATAAATTACTTTTGAGGAAATGCGAGTTCCTCTGTCTGTAGCTCAGAATTCATCATGTCGTACTAGGGCCTCTCCGAAATCTGTGGCCTGGCTTCCAACAAATAAATCATATTTGTCAACAATCTCCTCCTTGGTAAGCTTGCCATCCTGAAATTAGAGAGCTCAATTAATTGAACCAGAATGCAATTCTTATTACAAAATCAGAAACACTGCTAAGGAATAATAAGAGATTAATCAGAATTTAAAATTCTATTTCTTACTAAATTTAAAAGTAAACTCAAACCCCAACCTTCATCTGGCCCCCAAAGAGGGAGGAAAATAGTAATTAATACATTTCTTTCATATAGAAAGTTAAAAATGGAAGGAGGGAAATAGTGTAACTCAACAACTCAATACTAGAGACACAGATTTGTTCCTCAGGAGAAAGGACTTCCTTAAGATCAAAATATGAGACTTCTTAGATATGGGTGAGAGATGGCCAAATATAACTGGGTAAATACTTTGAAATGGATCAAGTCATTGTTTAACATGAACAATAAATGCCACCAATATTAAGCCCAGCTCACAGCTCCATTTTGCCCTAACCACCAGTGAGGTTATCGACACAACCCCAGATACTTATCTTAATCTCACCATCTAGATTCCCAAGAGATGACTATAAAAGTTTCCTTTTCTCACAGTACCTGGCTACCGAGGTGACTCTGAACAAGAATTCAAAACAGATCAATCCTATAAAGGCTCTAAGAAAAGAAACTTCATTTGAAACTGAAGATTGTCTAGAAGATAAAGGAATGTTCAGAATACTAAAATTCCCCATCTTCTGATTGATTTTAAGCTTACTCTAAGCACAGCATTCAAATCTTCACAAAAGGTAATAGGTCTCACTGATAACAATCACTTTTTTTTTTTTTTTGCAGTTTTTGCAGGGGCTGGGTTTGAACACACCACCTCTGGCATATGGGGCTGGTGACCTACTCCTTTGAGCTACAGGCACCGCCACCTTTTTGTTTTTAATTGAAACACAGTCCTGCTCTGTTGCTGGGGTGAGAGTACAGTGGCACCATCATAGCTCACTGCAGCCTCAAACTCCTGGGCTTAAGTGATCCTCCTGCCTCAGCCACTCTAGTAGTATACTGCATGTGTGCACTACCACACCCAGCTAATTTCTTTCTTTCTTTTTTTTTTTTGAGACAGAGCCTCAAGCTGTCGCCCTGGTTAGAGTGCCGTGGTGTCACATAGCTCACAGCAACCTCCAACTCCTGGGCTCAAGCGAGTCTCCTCCCTCCGCCTTCCAAGTAGCTGGGACTACAGGTGCCCGCCACAATGCCTGGCTATTTTTTGGTTGCAGCCGTCATTGTTGTTTGGCGGTCTGGGCTGGATTCGAACCTGCCAGCTCAGGTGTATGTGGCTGGCGCCTTAGCTGGTTGAGCCACAGGCGCCGAGCCAATTTTTTTATTTCTTGTAAAGACAGGGTCTCCCTCAGGCTGGTCTCAAATCCCTAAGCTCAAGTGATCCTCTGGCCTCGGCCTCCCAAAATGTTATAATTATAGGTGTGAGCCACCATGCCTGGCTGATAATACCACTCTTAACAATATGTCTCAGATAACTGATCAAGGACATTTTAACAGACTCTAGAGAAAAGCTGATTTGTAACCTACTGCAAAGGACCTAATTTTAAAATGTATATTCGATTTCAGAAGGAAATAACCAGTTTAAATAGGCAGAATGAGCCTGCCATAGGCAAAAGAACAAAAGAAATAACAAAGCAAAAAAAAAAAAAGCAAAATTTCCTGGGGATCCAAAGATAACAGATGATGCACGCTGGGCACAGGCTACACACAGAAGCTTTTTTCTAAAGCCCAAGTTCCTCCCATGCTCTGAGCACTAGGCAAAGGGATTTCTAAAAGGAGATCAAGGCCAGGTCTAGGGGTTCTTACATGTAATCCCAGCACTTTGAGAGGCAGAGGTGGGAGGACAGCCTGAGGCCCGGAGTTCCAAGACAAGCCTGCGCAATATAAAGACCCCTATCTCTTTATTTTTATTTTTATTTTTTTTTTTGAGACGGAGCCTCAAGCTATCTCCCTGGGTAGAGTGCCATGGCATCATGCTCACAGCAACCTCCAACTCCTGGGCTCAAGCGAGTCTCCTGCCTCAGCCTCCCAAATAGCTGGGACTACAGGCGCCTGCCACAACGCTCGGCCATTTTTTTTTGGTTGCAGCCATCATTGTTTGGCGGGCCTGGGCTGGGGATTCGAACCCGCCACCTTAGGTATATGTGGCTGGCGCCCTAGCCACTTGAGCCACAGGCGCCGAGCCCCCCATCTCTTTAAACAATAAATATCAGACAGGCATGGGTGGTGCAGGCCTGCACTTCCAGATACTTGGGAGGAACACTTGAGCCCAGGAGTTCAAGCTCACAGTGAGTTATAATCAAGCCACTACACTCCAACCTGAATGATAGAACAAGACCCTGTTTCTAAAATAAAATAAATAAAATTAAAAAAAAATACAATGAGATCAGATAGCTAGTACTGCCCTGAAAGCCTAATTAAGGCCTTAAATGTTCTATGTACCTTAAATGACTGTTTTTAGTCAATAAAGACTTCAGATCAAGGCTAGATTGTGCTGGCCTGGCCAGACTTACCTTGTTTTGGTCTGATTCATAGACCAGGTGCCTGGCTTCTGCCTCTGCATGATCATAGTCTGAGGGGAGGATCCAATCTTTGGTCTCTTCCTTGTCCATCTTCCCATCACGATTTTTATCTCGAAACTCAACAAACTGCTCTCGCTCTGTCTTTACCCACTCTGGCTCATCAGCATTTCCATCATGGCTGTACATGTCACCTGGATGGACAGACATACAAAAGAAGGGCTTGTCTTTTTCCAAAGCCTGCCACATGCTAATCTGGCCCAACCCTTCTTCCTTAAGTATGTATTTGGAATGAGGAGCAGTCACAAGGGCATTTTAGTCAGAGAGACCATAGAAAGCAAGGCATTTTCCTGAGGCTTAATTACTGAACTTGAAACAAGAGTATTTCTAGTTGTTGACTTTGAGTGATGAGAACAAAGAGAGCACTTATGCCTTTACCAGAAATTGGCCAGGTGAGGTGGCCCACACTTATAATCCCAGCACTTTGGGAGGCCAAAACAGGAGGACTGCTTGAGGCCAAGAGTTCAAGAGCAGCCTGGGCAACATAGCAAGACCTTGTCTCTACAAAAAAACTTTAAAAATTAGCCAGGTATGATGGCATATGCCTGTGGTCTCAGCTGCCTGGGAGGCTGAGATGGGAGGATTGCTTGAGACCAGGCTGCAGGGATCACACCACTGCACTCAAGCCTGAGTAACACAGCAAAACTCTGTCTAAAAACAAAGCAAAACAAACCACTGAAATAAGGAGAAGACAAGGTAAGATAGACTAATTCCCTACATTTCATTTCACCCCAAGGTTGCTAAGTAAATTGGACCATAGGTTTTTAGAAAGATGCAATTTTAAATTTTTAAGGAAGGCTGAAAATTATGTGTTACAAGGCAAAACTGTCTGCCAACCAATTACTAAACAAAATACATTTATACCAGTGGCCTTCAGCTGGGGCAACTATGTCCCTGAACAAACAAAAACACCATCAAGGGGCTCGATGCCTGTAGTACAGTGGTTATGGAACTGGCCACATGCAAGGCTGGTGGGTTCAAACCCAGCCTGAGGCCAGCTTAACAATAATGACAACTACAACAAAAAATAGCTGGGCATTGTGATGGGTGCCTGTATTCCTAGCTACTTGGGAGGCTGAGGCAAGAGAATCGCTTAAGCCCACGAGTTTGAGGTTGCTATGAGCTGTGATGCTACAGTACTCTACTGAGGGCGACATAGTGAGACTCTGTCTCAAAAAAAAAAAAAAAAAGAAAAAAAGAACACTGTCAAGGAGTACACTGGGAAAAACTGGTCACAAGAGAATCAAATTCGAGATCCTCAATTTTTTTTCCTAAAAATTGATCAGTTTAAGTATGTATCTCTGGCCATCTTTCCCACCTAACCTTTCACAACTGCCCTCTCTTATTTTATGAAAAAAAGGCATATTCTCACCATCTTGAAACTTACCGGAGTGTAAAAAGCCCTGACATGAAAAAGGGAAAATTAGAAATATTAGTATTGGTTTTGAGAATATAGATGTCTCAAAAAAAGGAGTAACAAGTTCTTTTTGCACATGAAGAGGTTTCCAATTCTTTACTTTTTAAAAAACTGAAAGAGGGCCTTATTGAGTTTTAGCTAAGGGATCATTAAAAATAATTGCTAATGATGGGCGGTGCCTGTGGCTCAAAGGAGTAGGGCATATGCTGGAGGTGGCAGGTTCAAACCCAGCCCCAGCCAAAAACTGCAAAAAAAAAAAAAAATTCTTGACAACGGAGCATATGATTTTGGGCATATAATGCAAAAGAAGTTCCCAGAACTAAGGGTTGTTATAATCAATAAATATTTTGTTCAATTATGTATTAATAATTATAATAGTAACTTAATGCAGAAGCCTCTTTAAAAACATTTAAGGGCCTTATTACAGAAAGCAATTATTCTCATTTCAATTTACACATACAACATTCTTAAAAATAAGAACACCGAGGTGACAATAAGGCTTTCAAGATAAAATGCTACTTATTATTCATCTTGTGGCTGATAAGTGGTATAAATATCCCCCAATACCTATAAAATTAAGCAAAAAGTAAATTCAAGGCTGGGTGCAATGGCTCAAGCCTGTAATCCTAGCACTCAGGGAGGCTGAGGCAGGTGGACTGCTTGAGCTCAGGGAGTTTGAGACCCCCAGTTTCTACTAAAAATAGAAAAAACTAGTTACTGTGGTAGGCGCCTGTAGTCCCAGCTACTCAGGAGGCTGAGGCAGGAGGATTGCTTGAGTTTGAGGTTGCTGTAAGCTACACTATGGCACTCTATCCAGAGTTACAGAATGAAACTCTGTCTCCAAAAACAAGAAAAGAAAACAGGTGCACAGGTTACATTGTTCCAAATCAAACACTACTTCCTTTTAAATTATTATGAAATAGAAAAATAATAAGTAACATTTATTGAGCACTTACTATATTCTAGGCATAATGATATGCATTCTACTTATGTTATCATTTTTGTTATTATGAAAACTTTCAAACATATATAAAAGTAGAAAATAGTCCAAAGAACTTATTTACCTATCTGAAAACCAACAATTATTAAGCTTTTATCACACATGCTTCAGTTTTCCTTTCCCCACCCCCTCGAATGATTTTAAGGCTAATTTCAAAAATTACTTTACCCCCATATATTTTAGAATGTATCTCTAAAATTTATGGGCTTTTTTTTTTTTTTTTGAGACAGGAGCCTCAAGCTGTCCCCCTGGGTAGAGTGCCGTGGTGTCATACAGCTCACAGCAACCTCTAACTCCTGGGCTCAAGCAAGTCTCTTGCCTCCACCTTCCAAGTAGCTGGGACGATAGGCGTCCGCCACAACACCTGGCTATTTTTTGGTTGTAGCCGTCATTGTTGTTTGGCAGGCCCAGGCTGGATTCGAACCTGACACCTTGGGTGTATGTGGCTGGCGCCTTAGCCACTTGAACCACAGGCGCCAAGCCTATGGGCATTTTCTTATGTAGCTATAATGCTGTTATCATATTATACAAAACCAAATCCTTGGTATTATCTAAAATAGCCAGTCCAAAGTTGAAGTTGAATTTCCTCACTATCTTTTTCTTTTTTTTTTTGAGACAGAGCCTCAAGCTGTTGCCCTGGGCAGAGTGCTATGACACCAGAGCTCACAGCAACCTCCAACTCCTGGGTTTAAGTGATTCTCTTTCCTTAGCCTCCTAAGTAGCTGGGACTACAAGCACCCGCCACAGTGCCTGGCTATTTGTTGGTTGTAGTTGTTGTTGTTTGGCAGGCCTGCGCTGGATTCGAACTCACCAGCTCTGGTGTACGTGGCTGGTGC
>NW_003852432.1:788549-812833 GCF_000181295.1 Otolemur garnettii
TTTTTTGAGACAGAGCCTCAAGCTGTCCCCCTGGGTAGAGTGCCGTGGCATCACAGCTCACAGCAACCTCCAACTCCTGGGCTCAAGTGAGTCTTTTGCCTCAGCCTCCCAGGTAGCTGGGCCCACAGGTGCCCGCCACAACGCCCAGCTATTTTTTGGTTACAGCCATCATTGTTGTTTGGTGGGCCCCGGCTGGATTCGAATCTGCCACTTTAGGTGTATGTGGCTGGCGCCTTAGCCACTTGAGCCACAGGCGCTGAGCCTCACTATCTTTTTAAACTTGGTTTGTTCATATTATTCATATGAATGATAGCAGGTAAGAAGTTATATGGTATTTAAATTTTATAGATTTATTTCAAGATTAATGTACTTTAAAATGTTAATATGTAAATTATTAGGATTACAGATGTGAATGTTTGTCAAAATTTTCTGAAGAGTTCTGTGAATGAAAAAGTCTAAAGACTTCAGAGCTATACTACATATAACTAAGTGTACCTGTGTTGCATTAACGTATGAAGTGTTGCATTAAGTTAACTGAAGTCTAAATAGTAGGCTGGGCAGAGTAGCTCATACCTATAATCCAAGCACTCTGGGAGGCCAAGGCAGGTGGACTGCTTGAGCTCAGGAGTTCAAGACCAGCTTGAGCAAATGTGAGATCCTCGTCTCTCTCTTTTTATTTTTGAGACAGAGTCTCATTTTGTTACCTTTGGTAGAGTGTGATGGTGTCATAGCTCACAGTAATCTCAAACCCTTGCACTCAAGCAATTCTCTTGCCTCAGAGAATCCCGAGTAGCTGAGACTATAAGCATCTGTCACAACACCCAGCTATTTTTAGAGACAGGGTCTCGCTTTTGCTCAGGCTGGTCTCAAATGCGTGAGCTCAGGCAATCCACCCACCTCGGCCTCCCAGAGTGCTAGGATTACAGGCGTGAGCCACCAAGCCTGGCTACCTCATCTTTACTAAAAATTGAAAAATATGCTGGGTTCGGTGGCTCATGCCTGTAATCCTAGCACTCTGGGAGGCCAAGCAGGGCAGACTGCTTGAGCTCAGGAGTTTGAGACCAGCCTGAGCAAGAATGAGAGATCTGTTTCTAAAAAGTAGCTGGGCTTTGTGGTAGGTGTCTGTAGTCCCAGTTACTCAGGAGGCTGAGGCAAGAGGATCACTTGAACCCAAGACTGTGAGGTTGATGTGAGCAGTAATGCCATAGCACTCAACCCTAGAGCCACTAAGTGAGACTCTGTTGCAAAAAATACAAATAAAATAAAAATAAAAACATTAGCTAGGCATCATGGCAGTTTCCTGCCGTCCCAGCTACTTAGAAGGCTGAGGTGGGAAGGTTGCTTGAGTCCAGGAGTTTGAGGTTGCTGTGAGCTACGACACCACAGCACTCTACCCAGGGTGACAAAGTAAGACTCTGTCAAAAAAAAAAAAGAACAACAAAACCAGAAGTCTAAATAGTTCCTAGTAATCTAAGCAAAGGTAGTTATTTAGCTAGTACTATTATATTCCTGAACTTGAGGGTTATGGACAGAAGTACTCCCTCTGGATTAAACTCAAAGGAGAAGGTCCTCAGAGTAGGATTTGCCAAATTTTCCCCACGCTACACATAGCACATTCAGAAAAAGTAGTGTATGGTCCATTGGGCCAGGGCCCTGCCTTCACTGTCTCTTGGGTTAAGGAGACCTGTTTATAGCACACAGCTTGGAAAGTTCTAAATTAGACAGGAAATTGATGTATGCTTTAAGAGACATAGCTTTAAAAGAAGCTAAAATATACAATAATACAAAGATATTTTAAAGATAAATGAGTAAAGAGTAAAAAATCAATATTCCTGGGTAGGCACGGTGGCTCCTGCCAGTCATCCTAGCACTCTGGGAGGCCAAAGTGGGTGGACTGCCTAAGCTCAGGAGTTTGAGGTTGCTGTGAGCTATGATGCTATGGCACTCTACCTAGGGCAATGAAGTGAGATTCTGTCTCAAAATAAATAAATGAATAAATAAAATAATCAATACTATTTGAATTTCCATTTAAGAAGGATTCAGTCTATTTGATGATATTCAGGAATTGGTAATTTTTTTGACTGAGATTATTTTTTATAGTTTTAAAAAATCGATATATCTTCAAGATGCATAACCAAATGTCTATAGAGGAACTGAGATGATGATTGAGATTTACTTCAAAATGAAAAAGGAGCCAAGGACAAGTGGCTGAGAAAGGATGCTCTCTAATAAATTAAAAACATAAAAAGAATTAAACAGCATAACTCTGGATGCTTCTTATTAATGCTAAAAAAATTTTTTTTTTTTTTGAGACAATTGGCTAGTTTTAGCGACGGGGTCTTGCTCTTGCTCAGGCTGCTCTCGAACCTGTGAGCTCAGATAATCCACCAGCCTCGGACTCCCAGTGCTAGGATTACAGGCATGGGCATCGCACCCCGTCCAAAGCTAATGTTAAATTTAACAGCAAAGAACATTTGTTTCTTCATGATCTCTTTCAAAACAGCAGAAACTGGCATATCCCTAGAAACTGGAAAGTACTGTCAGGGAGAATTTTAGGGTTATAAACCCAAGCACCCCAACTGTGAAAGTGTTTGCTTTAGTTACTAACTTGCAAAAAGTCTTTCTCTTTCTCTCGTTTTGGCAGTTTCAAAATATAATTCCTCTGCCTCTGAATCTACAGTATGATGTGGAGGAAGACAAAAATATCTCCTTATTTGGCCTCAACGGTTACTAAGTGGTAGTACTTAACAGTTATAAAACTTAATTCCTCTCTTCAAGAGGTTCAAATGAGTTTCCCAGTTTTAGAAATGGCAATAAAGTGGCATAAGCCAAGAATGGAAAGATCAAATAAAAGTAGAAAATCCTATTAATGTCAACCTGGGCTCAGTAAATGTACCTAGGCATTTATCCACTGTCCTGATGAATACCACCAAAAACCAAAAAAAAAAAAACCAAAAAAAAACCAAAACTAAACTAAAAAACCTATCATTTGGGGAAAAAACTCTATCTTCCATTATTCTTCCCTCTTTCTCTAAAAACCAGAAAGTATATCAGTACATCATTGAGCCCTGGAAGAAAAAAGTGCTAAATATTCAAGAGTAATTCAAATAGAGTAACTCTAGAATATAAATAACAGGCACAATTAGACTAAGTAAGTGACTTGTCCATTAAATGGCAGTTTAATGACAGGTAATAGAGGTAGGGCTTAACTCTCCCTTTCAGAAGTCTAAAAATAAACTGGCTTTTATTTTGAGACAGAGCCTCACTTCTGTCACCCTGGTAGAGTGCCATCGTATCATAGCTCACAGTAACCTCAAACTTCTGGGCTCAAGTGATACTCCAGCCTCAGCCACCCAATGAGCTGAGACTATAGTAGCCCAATACCATGCCTGGCTACCTTTAGAGACAGGTCTTGTTCTTGCTCAGGTTGGTCTTGAACTCCTGAGCTCAGGTAATCCACCTACTTCAGCCTTCCAGAATGCTAGGGTTACAGGTGTGAGCCACTATGCCCAGCCTAAATTGGCTTTTCTGAAATACAAAGCCAGTTGTGTACTAGAATAAGTTACTATGAGTAAAAATAAGAAGGTGAAAGATCAAAATATCTAGTATCTTTCAAAATGGAATGATATTTGTAGCAACAGTCCTAACACTTTCCATCTCTTCTCTTTTACTCATTTCAATTTTTGTCATAGTAATTTTTTTTTCTTTGAGATAGAGCCTCAAGCTGTTGCCCTAGGTAGAGTGCCGTGGCATCACAGCTCACAGCAACCTCCAACTCCTGGGCTCAAGTGATTCTCCTGCCTCTGCCTCCCAAGTAGTTTGGACTACAGGTGCCAGCCATAAAGCCTGGCTATTTTTTGGTTGCAGCCATCATTGTTGTTTGGCTGGCCCAGGCTGGATTCGAACCCGCCAGCTCAGGTGTACGTGGCTGGTGCCTTAGCTGCTCGAACCACAGGCGCTGAGCCATCATAGTAATCGTTAAACAATTTGCTCAACTACTTGGCAAGAGAGGCAGCTCTATTTTAAAGCAATGAGAAAACCTTAAAATTATTCTGAGGATAATAAAACAAAGCTTTATTTGGGAGATATTAACCATGAAGTATAGCATCCAAAAAAAGTTGGAAAAATAATTTAAACTGAAAGGGAAAATGATAAAAGGAGCAATTTATTTAAAAAAAAAAAAAGGAAACTAGTTAAAGAACCAAAGAAGAACATAGACATAGAACAGAAGATCATCAACTCCGGAGGGATTTTAGGATATACTGTATCTGTGTTGTCCAGTATGGTAGCTACTTGCCATATACAGTTACTGAGCACTTCATACGTAGTTGGGTTGAATTGAGATATGTATAACTATTTAAAAACTCAATAATTTATATTGATAATAATGAAAATTGTAGTATTTATTTTATAATATTAGGTTAAGTAACATTAAAATAATTTGTTTCTTTTTAATATGGCGATCAGAATTAAAATTACATATGTGGCTCACATTTGTATTTTGATTAGACAATGCTGCTATAGATATTTTAACAACACTCACTATTCATCACACTCATCGTCTGGCTTAATGATCTGGTGAAAGCTGACCAGAAGGTAAATTGTTTCTATGGGTAAATGCATCTTCCAAAGCTTCTCAGATTCTTATACGAGAAATATCAGAAACAGAGACTTACCAATATACTCTTCTAGATCAATAAAACCATCGGCATTCTTATCTATATCCTCCATTGTTTCCTAAATGGGAAAGAATAAGAAAAGACTATTAGTCTCTTAGTGAATTTGCCAGAAAAGTGTATGGGTATTTACTTTAGTAAATATGTCCATTCATTAAAAAAAATAGAATATATACACACAACAAATTAAAAAAAAGAGATAAATACACACACCTATGCATGTCTATATGGTGAAAACCATAGGATATTCATGTTTTTCTAGCTGGAAAATGGGAAAACATTAGCAATTTCTTCAACCTAACATAGCTATGAGGGTGAACACTAACACTGCTTAAAGTCATACTAATAGGAGGTGTGACTAGTGATTATGTCTATAGCTATAGATGGTCTGTGTTACCAATAACTGCCTTTTGTGGAGTTCTTCAGTCTCACTGTTATTACTACTCAGGGTCTGACCACTGGTCATTGGGATATTAAAAAAAAAAAAGATTTCCCCCATTCTACTATGAAATTACTAGCAAAATGGCAAAATGCATTACCAGATAGAGTATTACTGTACTAAACAGAAAGCCTAAAACACCTATGAAAAATGACTTGATCAAGGTCACAAAATAACGGTGATGGACTTAGACTCCAAATACACAGGAATGGCTACAGAGCAAAGATGGCACAAGCCACAAAAAAGAGAAACTGAGTCCCTGTTGGAATACGTGATCCTACCCACCTGTACTACTATATCTTTCATGTAGTCATACTCCTCTGGGTGCAGGAAAGCTGTGAACTCCTCCTTTGTGGCAATGAGGTCTCCATCCTTGTCTGCCATTTTAAACCTCCGTTCATCTCTAACCATCATCTGTTTATAGTTAAATCCATCATCAGGGTCTGGGTCATCTAGAAGACAAAAATTTAGGTCAAATCTTAAAAGAGTTCCAGAAAACACAAAACAATGTGGGTCGAGAATCAATTTTCAATAAAGATAAACCAAATATTGAAAAGACAACTCTTGATTACACAAGTAAAATCACAGCAGAATAAAGACATTTATTTAGTTTTAGGTTAAAGCTCCAGTAATCAGCCCATAGAATCAGGTCCAAGTGCAATGTAAACGTGTGCCATTCAACATGGAACTCTGGCTGCCGCATGATATAACTAAGTGTTTAGTGCTTCATTGTTATTGGCCTTTAAGCTACTAAAAGACTTGAATTTCCTAGTTATATCTGGGAGGCAGTGGTGGCTCTAAGGTCATACTTTTTGAACTCTACCATTTCCTAGCTGTGTAGTTTTGGGCAAGTAACTTGACTGTGTCTCAGTCTCCTTATCTATAAAAGAGAGAATAATGGTGCCTGCCTAATAGGATTGTTAAGAGGTTTAAATGAGAAAATAAACCTAAAGTTCTTAGAACACTGCTTGGCACACAGTTCACTTAAAATGTCAGGTATTGCTATTTTTAGTAAATATTAGGTTACCATATAAAAGAAATATACCAAAGTGTCCCATATCAAGGACATTTGGATTCAAGCAACAAAACATCAACAGTTTAAAAGGTCATGCTCTGGTTTTTTTTAGTCAACCCAGAAATCAAGAGTTAAAGGTATTGTTCATGCCCCATTTATGTAAAATTCTAGAAAATGCAAACTAATTTAGACTTACAGAAAGTAGATCAGTGGTTGCCTAGGAACAGGGGCTTAGGGAGGGTGAGAAGGGTCATGAAACATGAAGAAATTTTGGGTGGGGGTTAATGTTTACCAACTTGACTGCAATGGTACTTTCACTGGTATATACATATGTCAAAACTAATCAATTCTGCACTTAAATGTATACAGTTCATTGTATGTTAATAATAACTCAAATAAACTGTTTCTAAAAAACACCCCATTATCCACATATTACAACCAAAACAATGGTGAACTGCACAGTCAGCAGTTACCTAGTCTCTAAGAATCTAGAAAAAGGAAATTTAGGGGTTGTTTGGTTTTTTTGTTTGTTTGTTTTTATTTTTTTAAGACAGGTCTCAGTCTGTTGCCTGGGCTAGAGTATATCATCACAGCTTGCTACAACCTCAAACTCCTGGCCCCAGGTGATCCTCCTGCCTCAGCCTCCCAAAGTGCAAAGATTATAGGTGAGAGCTACCACACCTGGCTAAAATTTAGTTTCTTTAAACTCTGAAAAAATGTGCAGGAGTTAGCTGCAGAAAAGGAATAAAAATACTTTTTCAATCTAAGTTGCTGTGTAAACCAAATAATATAACAGATGTGAAGATACTTTGAAAAGTAAAAGACATCACATTAAAGGTAAGAAATTGTTCCTGCAACATACTGATTGAAAAAAAAAGATATGACACTAGTTTTGTGAAAAGACTCACAGGGTCCTTTTAACAATAACTATACTGCTGACTTTTGATACTGCAGGTCAATCTTTCCCCATACTTCTTAAGTTCAGCTCAAAAAAACAAAACCAGAAATTATAGCTCTATTGTGAGAGTTGAGCAGCTTGACACCTTATTCTTTGTTGAGTGTAAAAATTCAGTAAGACAGCTTATTTAGTCACCAGGTTTTGGGACTCCATATATGCACACTCAAAGCCAACAGAGGCTACAAATGGAGAATTTAAGGAACTAAGATACTAAGCTGTCTCTTCTAAACAAATACAAAAGTTTCAGTAGCAACTCTATAACATAAATGAGACAGATAACAGAAGACACAACTTATATGTATTTTTAAGACTTAAGCTAAGAGCTCTCCTCTCTTTCTTGGGGTGGCAGAGGTAAAACAGTGACTGGAATCAAGTAGCCTAATAGCAACATGTACACATATAAAGTTGGAAAAAGAAAGATGCAAAACTTTATTTTGCAGGCTAAAGCCTATCCTATAGCCCTGCTTAAAGTGCTATATCAACCCTAAGCACCAGTTTTGGCCCCAGCTGGCTTGGGTGAGCTATTGATCTAGTTTGGCTGTGGACAAGGGTGGATCTTAGTATTTCGTATTTTACTTGCGGCAGAGATAGTGTTAACATTCCTCTTGTGAATAGTGGATTCACTGAGACAGATTTTAACTAAGAGGTACAAAGATTTAAACTTGAAGTCAAAACTGAATCAAGAACATAATTCCACAACAACTCCTCTGTACTTCTCTAAGCCAGCTCATAACTTGCTGAGCTCTCCTCACCCGCCCACCTCCAGGGAAAGACGCCTTATAAAGACATTGCTTCTTCAGCTTATGCATAGTCTCCGTCAGTAGAAATGCCCATTACACTGAATCATCTGCCCTGTGAGGCAACAGAGCTCTCAACAGATTTTTATGCTTATACATAATCATACACAGAGTTGAACAATCACTCTGGGCAGCAAGTGAGTGCACAAGTCTGAGCTGAGATTTATTAACACACCATTTTGTTTAGTCAATAGCCTACCCTTTGTTTTATAATTAATTCCAAATAAATCAAGAAGGTGTTGGGTCTTAGCCAGAGAGCAGGATGCCTCTCCATCTGCCCTGACTTTTTAATACATGCATTCTTAACTGGGTGAAGGATATGTTTGGTTCCTGGCTAAGTGTCAAGCATTAAGAGAGATCACCACTTTAGTCTTAGGAATGAGAACAAGCCTGACACAAAAATAAAAGTCTCTTCACTAGAAATGCATTCCGTCCTGTAATTAACACAGACAGCTGGCTATCCAGTGGGGAAACAGATCATTATACACTCACTATTAGTCAGTGGTGGAGAATGCCTGCTTTGATCCAGAAGTCTGCCTAATTTCCAGAATAAAAGTGCAAAAAGTTCCATTTATATACTCTTGTCTCCAACTGTAACCATGTGCAATAAAAGAATCTCACCAACACTCTAGGTCATCAATTAGTGAAATCACCACCTAAAGCAGGCAAGTATAGTTAAATAAAAGAAGATTACAGGCGGGGCACAGTGGCTCACGCCTGTAATCCTAGCATTCCATGAGGCCGAGGTGGGTAGATTGCCTGAACTCACAGGTTCAAGACCAGCCTGAGTCAGAGTGAGACCCCCATCTCTAAAAATAGCTGGGCATTGTGGCAGGCACCTGTAGTCCCAGCTACTCTGGAGGCTAAGACAAGAGAATCACTTGAGGCCAAGAGTTTGAGGTTGCTGTGAGCTGTGACACCACAGCACTCTAACAAGCATGATAAAGTGAGACTCTATCTCAAAAAAAAAAGAAAGAAAGAAAAAATTACAAACAGGTGGCCCAAGCATACAAGCTACAGATCAATAGAAAGCAATCAAAGTAGTATTTATCTGCCTTGAAGCAACTGCAAAGCGGGCTGATAAACTCATGGGCCAGAGAAAACAAATGGGAATTTTCATTTCTAAGCTTTAGTAAGCAGACATAATGAAATAGTTAAATTTTATCAAAGAAAGCCATTTTATTTGAATTTTGTTTTATTAAAGAAAGATAGTGATTTTCTTCCTATTCTAACCAGTTATAAAGAAATCAAATCTGGTTTGTATTTTAGGTCCAACACTTTAATGGGACCATGTCAAGAGACATCTTAAAGCCTCTTACTTAGCACAGTTGGAAAAATGCAGCCTTTTAAATAAAATCCATTTTAAAAATTATCTCTGTAAGGGATGACAGAAAGAAAAAATGGTAAAATACATTTGAAATGCTAAAGATGTAGAAGATGCCACACTTAAGAAAACCAAAATTAAACAAATTAAAAATGCATAATACATAAATTTACTTGTAAACAAAACAAGGGAAATCCACTCAGCATTGACTAAGATAAGCACAGTGTCTTCCTTTCCCTTACTGTGTGACCCATTTGTTTCTCTGACTCAAGACCGTGGTCCTGTCAGGCTGACATCTTGCCCCTTACCCAGGTAAGTGCCATAAGTCACGTTTCTGTACTCATCCCAGGAGATTAAGCCGTCTTGATTCATATCAAACTCCTGCCATTGGTTTTCAACATTGTCATATATGTATTTCTTCTGGGCGTGCTTAATCCAGGATTTCAGCTCCCCCTCCGTCACAAACCCATCTTTATCCGCGTCTATTTTATCTACAATCATTCTACAAGACAAAACAGTTACGTTTCAAGGTGCCAGCTCCACAAGGCTTTTTCCCACAGGTAGTAGGGACCTACCTAAAACGTAGCCGTAGGTGGCATTTTTATACTCCTCCCAGGAAACGAGGCCGTCCTCATTGAGGTCATGCCCCTTCCACTGTCGCTCTACATCCTCGTAAATCCAGCGCTTTTGTGCAAATTTAATCCAGTCTTTGAGCTCATCCACAGTGACAAACCCGTCCTTGTCGCCATCTATTTTACTTACAATCTTTCTGTAGAAAATGCAGAGAAATCCAGCAAGAGGTTAAAAGGACACAAAGCTCTGGACTTAGCCAGGTGTGTGCTGTGACCACAGAAATAAAAAATTGTCTCCAAAACTGCCAGACTGCCAAATGAAAATTTTTCTCTTAAGTGATCCATTACTAGTCTGTATTAAGCCAGTGAGTAAGGTAACCACAGTCCATGGCTGGTGGACCTGGATCTAAAAGCAAACCCAGTCTATCTCTTCAGAGGTAGATATTTGCCTATGGTCAGAATTCAGGAGTGAATATCCATTCCTAGCTGGGTTTTCCACTTTTTGAATCAAAAACCATGTAAATCTTTATATGCTCATTTTTTTCCCCCCAGACAGAGTTTCACTTTATCACCTTCAGTAGAGTGCCATGATGTTATAGCTCATAGCAACCTCAAACTCCTGGGCTCAAGCAATCCTCTTTTCTCAGCCTCCCAAGTAGCTGGGACTACAGGCACCCACCACAATGTCCAGCTATTTTTTTAGAGATGGGGTCTTGCTCTTGCTCGGGCTGGTCTTGAACTCTTGAGCTCAAGTGATCCACCTAGCCTCGGCCTTCCAGAGTGCTAGGATTACAGGCATGAGCCACCTTGCCCAGCCTTCCCCATTGCTTTTAAAAGAGAATCTCCATTTCTTGGTAAATAATTACAACTGCTGACATGTTTTCTAAAAATTCAAAATATTTAAACCACACTTAAAAAAATTCAGTTGCTTTTAAAAAAGAACACTTGTTAAAAATATAAAGCTATCAATGACAGTTCTGGGATCACTTGTATTTCATGGCAGTATTATTTTAAAGAGGAACACAGACAAGAAGATGCTTATCTAAAAAAAGGCCAGCAGGTTTTATATACTATGTTGAACTGGATTTTTACATATAATCATGAAAACAGAGAACTCTGAAGAAATGTAAGAATGCGTATCTTGGATGATGGGAATGTTAATAAGCTGAGAGAGTTAGTGTATAGATTATAAAAAAAAACACAGCTAAAAAAATCAATATACTTTTCCCTTTATGAATATTTTTCTTCACATCTGTCATCCTAATTTAAGGATCTAAAAATATGATACGAAAACTCTTGTTTAAAGATGCAATTACTCTCTTACAGAGGCTAAGTCAACTTATGTATCACACGAGTGTGCAGCTCAGTTTAGAATAGGAACTTTAAATAAAAACTTTTCCAACAAAAGTGAAATATTTATTTATTTATTGGTTCAGGTTCATTGAGAGTACAAAGAATTAGGTTACACTGTTTGCGTTTGTTAGTAAGTCCCTCTTATAGTTGTGTTCCATCTCTCAGAAATGAAATCTTTACATATTCCTAACGTTCTACTATTTGCAGGATTGAAGAAAACTGTCAGTTGGTAGAAAATAATGTCTTTTCCAAGTTTGTACTTACTTCATGAATACAAATATGGGAAAGTAATTAGAATCAAAGAGTACTAGCAACAGTATGAAGAGACCCATCTTGATATTGATATAGTGTTAGCTATAACTGTCTACTACTTAAATCCTTTAACATTTTCCTTCAGAAAATGTGTAATCTTGTAGCTTTTGATCCAAAATATTAACAGATAAGGTAAAACAGTAAGATATTCTCTTAAATATCCTCCTCTACATAGACATAAGGACAATTTTTTTGCTGCAACTTTAATTCTATAGAATTTTGACAGTATTAATAGATTAAGTTAACGTAGTGTTAACCTTCTGACTGTGAATAGCGCCTACAGGTATTCAAACAAGATGTTCCTTTAGTGCAAATGACTCCTGTAGGCACATTTTGTTTCTGAGCACAATATAGTTGAAGGGTTAAAAAATTCTGCTTTATATATAACAGGGTCTAGCTTGTACCCAAATGATACTGGCTACCAACAGTGCCACTGCATGGTTAAGAGGAAAAGGGCAAGCTATCAGAACTCTTCCCATCCCCAAAAGATATTTTTAAACTATTATAAATAGCCTGAAGAGAAGGATTGCCCAGATTAAATAAAAGACATATGACTGTTCATGACAGGGTTTTCTTAATGAAGTCGGCTGAACAGCATTGTATTCAATAGAAATATTTAAAATGGTTTAATCTAGGGCTTGGCAAACTTTTTTTTTGAAAAGTGAGAGTAAATATTTTTGACTTTGAGAGACATATACGGTCTGTTGTGCATGCATACACATACATATATTTTTTAACAACCCTCTAAAAATGTAAAAGCCACTTTTTTTTTGCCCTTCAGATAGGATTTCACTCTGTTGCCCAGGTTGGAATCAGTGGCACAGCACAGGTAACTGTAACCTCAAACTCCTGGACTCAAGTGATCCTCCTGCCTCAACCTCGTAAGTAATTGGGACTATAGGTGAATGCCACCAAGCCTGGCTTAATTTTTTTTAAAAATTCCTTGTAGAGACAGGTTCTCACTATGTTAACTCTTGGCCTTGGTCCCCCAAAGTGCTAGGATTACAGGCATGAGCGGGAGCCACCTTGCCCAGACAAAACCCATTCTTAACTGACTCTGCAGCCTGTAGGCAGGTGTGGCTGTGAAAGGACACTGGAAGTGGGCACATTCTACTCTAGGCATGAAGTTCTAAACTATGATCTTTAAAAGAATGTATAAATTTATGAAGCTAATGGTGCAGTATTCTTAACATACTGGAAAGCCTCAAGGATATAATTATGATACCACTAAATAAGCATTTATTCCAGGACAGACACAATGCACTTCGCAGACCTTGTGTTATTTCTCCAGACAGGTAACACATGTCTCTACGTTTCAAGGGGCATAGAGCAAACCCTTCAGTTTTTTAAGAAGGTGGATCAATAAATGGACTCTAGAAGGGCAAATATTTCTGAAATTTCTAGCATGCAAAATTTAACATATATTTGTATGTGTACACTGAGGGAAAGTCCTTAGATTTCATTAGACTCCCAAAGGGTCTGGGCCCATGATCCCCAAAATGGATATTAAACTGCCCTGATCATTTCCACAGCAAAAAATCAAGGATGAGAACTTATTATTTTTTGAGACAGAGTCTCTCACTCTGTTACCCTAAGTAGAGTGCTGCGGCATTGTGACTCACAGCAAACTCAAACTCTTGGGCTCTAGCTTGCCTCAGCCTCCCGAGTAGCTGGGACTACAGGCGCCTACCACAATGCCTGGCTAGTTTTTCCATTTTTAGTGGAGATGGGGTCTCACTCTTGCTCAGGCTGGTCTCGAACTCCTGAGCTCAAGCAATCCATCCACTTCAGCCTTCCAGAGTGCTAGGATTATAGATGTGAGCCACCGCACCTGGCCAAAGGTGAGAACTTTTTAATACTAAGAACCACCACCTTAAAATAACAAACCTTCAGGTGAAGAACACAAATGAGAATTAAGTATATTTTAAATGGGGAAGGAGATGATAATATACACATAAGAAAAAAAGTCCTGTTTGTCAACATCCTTTCTTTCTTTCTTTTTTTTTTTTTAGAGATAGAGTCTCAAGTTGCCACCCCTCGGTAGAGTGCTGTGCTGTCACAACTCACAGCAACCTTAAACTCTTAGGTTTAAGTTATTCTCTTGCCTCAGTCTCCCAAGTAGCTGGGACTACAAGGCCTGGCTATTTTTTTGCTGCAGTTGTTATTATTGTTTTAGCTGGCCTGGGCTAGGCTCGAACTCAGCACCCCACCTGCTGAGCTATAGGCGCCAACTGTAAGCATTCTTAATAAGAAAAAGAAACTGAAAGTTGTATGTTAACATGGTTTTAAAATGCTTATTGTGTTCTTTGAGATATTATCATTAAGGATTTCAAAAACAGTAGTGAACTTTTATAACTGCAGGTATAAATAATAATTTCTTTCTTTCTTTCTTTTTTGCAGTTTTTGGCCAGGGTTGGGTTTGAACCCGCCACCTCTGGCATATGGGGCTGGCGCATATGGGGCTGGCGCCTTACTCCTTTGAGCCACAGGTGCCACTCTGATTTATTTCTTAGTAAGTATTTGCTTTATAGACAGATGGAGAAAAGGGGGAAATCTATTGTTCTCAACCTCTGGTGTACAGTCCCCTACCAAAACAGGGTTTAGGATGCCACAGTAAATAAACTAAAAAGAAAAAAAGTTCACCTGGGATTCTTGGTTTCAGCAGTATGTTACTGTATAAAGTAGGAGTATTTGTCACTATTTTCAAAATTTGGGAGATCCAAACAGTACTAACTTCATTCATATATTACATAAAAAACAATTTCATCATCTTATTCTAATCAACTACAGAATTTGCTCCTGTCCTGAACTTTTGATAAGATTTACTGATGACAAAAAGAATACTTTCTATTAAAAACTGCCAACAGAGATATTTCACTATCTGCAAGAGCAAGAACACCCTCATTAAAGTACCATTTGCTCTAAATTACACTAACCTCGAGGGGCTTTCATTATTTAGGAGTAATTCTGCACAGAAACATATGAAGACCAAAATGTGGGTTGAACATGCACAATATTAATAGGCATGACATGAAGACTGAGAACACCCTCATGCATCTCTATTTTCAGCCTAGAATGTTAGCACAGTTATAAGATTAAAAGTAAGGACAGTCCCTTAAAGTTAGAAAAGCAACCTAATATTTTAGAAGATAGATTCTTGCATGTGTGTTTTCTAAATTTATTTCAGACGTTGGGACAAAGTACTCATTCTATATAGCAAAATCTTTTGATTATTTCTGTCAATGTTGAATAAAATATTATACCCTTCAGTCACCAGATAACCCAATGAAGGACCATATTTATCCTAAAGTACCTCCCAAAGCAAACCTTATTATAATGTTTTATAATCAAAGCACTACCCATGATGGTAAATATTTTTGGAAATTGCTATGTGTGATACAACTTTCCACACGAACCTCTTAAACACAATTCATAAATCTGCACCAATGATGCTCCTTTAGAAAACTTTCACAAAATTGACCTGTAATTTCTTAAAAAGTGAGACTTTGGCTTGGCGCCTATGGCTCAAGTGGCTAAGGCACCAGCCACATACACCTAAGGTGGCAGGTTCGAATCCAGCCTGGCCCGCCAAACAACAATGATGGCTGCAACCAAAAAATAGCTAGGCGTTGTGGAGGGGGCCTGTGGTCCCAGCTACTTGGGAGGCTGAGGCAGGAGACTCGCTTGAGCCCAGGAGTTGGAGGTTGCTGTGAGCTATGATGCCACAGCACTCTACCCAGGGGGATAGCTTGAAGCTCTGTCTCAAAAAAAAGAAAAGTGAGGCTCTGGAAGAGCTGAAGGGCATTCTCAGGCTCCCAGTAAGAAATAGCCAACTGAGAGTCTACAAAATCAATTTCTTTTGGTAAAAAGCTGCCTGACCAGAGAGCTGCAGAACTTGACTGTAGCCCAGCTATTTCTGAAACTCAAACTCTGACATTAAGACCATTACTTGTTACAATCTTCTATTTTAGACAAGGTTGGTTTGTTTCCTTTCTGGTTTTTAATTAAGCAAATACCTAAGAATGAAAATGAAGAGGGTGAAGGATACCTTGGGAATCCATAAACTTTACAGAAAATAATCCAGGGGCCCAACGTGCAGTTTATTAGCTACTCAAAGACTTGGCTTGGGCAACAATAAGATCACAAATAGTTTTTAAAAATTAAAAGCAACAAAGATGGGCCCCACATAATGTTCTTCCAGAACTAAAATGATGCAGTTCAAACTGGGCTCTGTATTACCTGGTTCTTTTTATGCAAAAATGATTTTGCTTTGTAGAATGAGGTATGAACTGTTATGCAATAGAAAAATGTATAAAAGCAGGTGCCTAATTAAATTTTAGTAGCAATTCCGTGGTTAGCTTTCAAAAGATACAGTTCAATACAGTTTTGCTGATGACTGAGCCAGAAAAGAAGAAAAAAATTCACCGATTTATAAAGAATGTCATTACCCCAACTACCCCCCTGAGACCTGACACCTTACCCAAGCCTTTCCTTGCTCTCTTCTGGTGTCAGCTGATCAAAGGTCTTTGCTTCTTCAGCACCCAAGAAGGCATCATGGTCATAATCAAAACTCTGAGCATCATCATGAACCTTGTCGCTGAGCTGAGGCTCATGGTGTACACGGTCCTTCTTTTCTGTGGGTTTGCTCAAGGCAAAGGCTGTGCACAGGGACAGGCACATAAGAAACTGTCGCAGGTCCATGATAATTAGATCTTAAAGAAAATGAAAAGCAATTAATTCAGGAGGCAGTATACTTAATAATTAAACAAGAAATCAAAAGCTGGCTTGGCGCCTGTGGCTCAAGTGGCTAAGGTGCCAGCCACATACACCTAAGGTGGCGGGTTCGAATCCAGCCCGAGCCCACCAAAAACAACAATGACGGCTGCAACCAAAAAAATAGACGGGCGTTGTGGCAGGCGCCTGTGGTTCCAGCTACTTGGGAGGCTGAGGCAGGAGACTCGCTTGAGCCCAGGAGTTGGAGGTTGCTGTGAGCTGTGATGCCACGGCACTCTACCCAGGGGGATAGCTTGAGTCTCTGTCTCCAAAAAAAAAGAAATCAAAAGCTCAGACACCAGTTACATTATCAATTTGATACACAAATTTATGCAAGTCACTTAATTATCCCAAATATTATTACTTAATCCATAAAATAAATATAGTGGAAAATCAGACTTTCCTATGTTGAGAAATTTTTACCAGTTCCTTTCATTTGATTGTATGCTGATAAGAAATTTATAGCTAAAATGTCCACTTTATAATTGTGTCTCTTCAAAAAGACACCACAGAACTTTAATTCTTTTACCCAAGATCATAAGTATTAGAAGTGAAAGGACCAAGACTGAAATCCTGACTCCAAACCCTTTACTTTTTGTAGAACAGTGGTCTGATCTTCAAACCTGGCTGGCTGGTGATCAGAATCACCTGGAAAGCTTTAAGTTTCCCCTATTGTTATAGAATCTCTGAAGCTGAATCTAGACATCTCCAGCATTAAATGCTTCTCAGGTGATTCTGATGATCATCAGATTAGGAACCAAGAAATACTCAGCAGTCTCCTTGGATGATAGCACCAAGTCTTCCATGTCCTGGATCCATCCTGAATCACCTTCAAACCATTCAGATGGTCCAGTCCCAGACTGTAAAGTTATGTTCCCCAAACTTGACTAGGAATAAAGAACCACTTGGGGTACTGTTCAAAGTACAGATTCCCAAGCCCAACACCAGATCTTTAGAAAAGCCGCAGTCACAAGAGATTCTAATCAACAAGAACAAGGCTGGCACACTTACTTAATTGAAAAATGTAACAAAAAAAGAAACAAACGGCTCGGCGCCTGTGGCTCAAGAGGCTAAGGCGCCAGCCACATACACCTAAGGTGGTGGGTTCGAATCCCCAGCCCGGGCCCGCCAAACAACAATGATGGCTGCAACCAAAAAAAAAAAGAAACAAACAAAAATCCCTGTAGAGAAGCTGCAAAATAAAAATGTTTAGTATACTCCATAGATAACCCAGAGCACTACCAGAGAAGTTAAAGTCTTGGAGAAAGCTGTAAAATTAAAAATAAAGGGAAAGGGGTTTCCCAAGCTTTCATATTTTAGTTACTCTTTCATCATTAGAACAGAGATTCTAAATGTTTTTCCTCCCTTCAGGGAGAGTAAGTTTTTGCAATTTCACATTATCTCTTACTCATCACTCTTTATCCCTAATCCCTGGCAACTGTGAATGTGACCTTACATGGAAATAGGATCTTTGCAGACGTAATCAAGTTAAAGTGAGGTCATACTGGATTAGGGTGGGCCTTAAAAATCCACTGACTAACAACCTTCTGAGAGCATGCCCCTGCTGACACGTTGACTGTGAACTTTTACCTTCCAGAACTATTAGGGAATAAATTTGTTCTTTTAAACCACACAATTTATATCAATTTGTTACAGCAGCCCTAGAAAACTAATACAAGGCTATAGAAGAGGGACACTGTGCCACACAAAAGTTAAATGTATTACCTTGTCCTAATCTGCAGATTAAACTTGCCAGACTTCACCTTCAGAAGGATGTCACTAGGGGAACTAGCTAAACACTTATATTTTATATGTAAATACTTAGAAAATAAAAAAATTCTTTTAGCATGGCTTCTAACTCAGTGGTTCTCAATACAGACTATACCCTAAAATCATGTAGGGAGTTTTTAGAAAATATGAATACTAACCCTCACCCCTAACCAATTAGATAGGACATCTGGGGAGGAGACCTATTTTTAAAAGGCTTCCTAAGGGCAACCAGGTTGAGAACCACTACTCTAACCAAATTCTCAACAGCCTTAGTAATATGTTATGAAGTGTGACCTGAAAATGTACCCAGTATAAATAAACTGCATATACCTGATCCTGCCTCAAGAGTTTTGGGAACTATAAGGGAGTGAATTGTGCCAGGGGATAAGGAAATTAAATATATCAATATATTACAGATATTTCAATGTATCCATTTTTCTTATAACTCCTAAATAGTAGCTAAATGAAGTTAGCTTGGATTTGTAGTAACCTTTGGATTCAATAAACTAAAACAACGCTTAGCACAGTTAATGGTGAGCATGTTATATAAAGATTCCGTAAAAGTAAAGTAATCTCAACATAACCTAGAGAGCTGATTATACAAAGGCATGAGCTGAGGTCTCCATGAGCAACTTTTGGGTTTTAAAAGGGCACCCAATGACACTGTGCGCAATCACGGGAAAGCAGCTCATTGGGGGAGGGTGGGAGGTCCTGAAACCACAGAGGGCACATGGATGGAGAAAAGAAAGCCTTCTAGAATAAGTTAGGGCAGTGCAATAAAACAAATAGAAATGCAGGTAAGGAGAGGATGGGGGGTGTTTACTCTCCGAATGTTCATTTTCAAAAACGTTACTGTTACTAATTTTTCAAAAAAGTTACTGTTACTAATGACGTGACAGTTGTTAAGACTTAGGAAAATCTATCCTGTAATCCTAGCAGTTTGAGAGGTTGAGACAGGTGAATTGCTTGAGTTCCTAAGTTCGAGACTAGCCTGAGCAAGAGCAAGAATCTGCCTCTACTAAAAACAGAAAAACTCGCCAGGTGTTTGCAGTGGGCACCTGAAGTCCCAGCTACTCAGGAAGCTGAGGCAGGAGGATCGTTTGAGCTTAAGAGACTGGGGATATTATGAGTTATGACACCATGGCACTTTACCTAGGGTGACAGAGTAAGACTCTGTTTACAAAAAAATAAAAAAACCATCAGAGGAAGCAATGTCAAAGCAAGACCAGGAAACCCAAGAAAGGAATAGAATGTGGTATTTTTCTTATATTGTTCTGATCAATGTTAGAATTTTGTAATGTTTCAGACAGTTCCTCAATATTTTGTTTCATTCAATTCCGTTCAAATACCCAAATTTATATAGAAAGATACTTACATTGAGATGTTCAACGATGATAGTTTATAATGATTAAAAAACTGGAAAACCAAACCAGAAAACTGAGAAATAATACTAAATCTATATTACAGAAAAGAATACAGAAGTTAAAAAGAATGAGGTGGTCTATCAGCAGTGAAACAGAATTTACCAAGACATACTAAGTAAACAAAAACAGCAAGCTGCAAAACAATGGCCAAGATCTCATTTATGTAAAAAACAAAGAAAAATTAAACAACCCCTCCCTGCTTGTTTATATGTGTATAAAATCTAACACATGCACAAAAAATGGTACTGAAGGATAAATTTTCAAAGGAGAAGAGATGGAGTGGGGTGGGGAGGCTGGTATGGATGTAAACTTCAATGCTATACTCTGCTGTGTTGTCTAATGCTTGTAAATGGCATACTCTCATGTGTATTAGCTTTTTGCGTCTCACTTGCAAAACACTGCTCTAGGCAAGACTCCTGTAATTTTACTGATTAATCAGTTCAGAGTAAAGAGAAAATTAGATATTTAGTAGCTCTTAAATATAGTATCAAAGTGGGTATACCTTTATTTTAAAGCAAAATAAACTATCTCAAACTACAAATAATTCTCTAGACAAATAACAGAAACAAGGAACACAATCACATGTTGTTGATGTCTTGTGATGCACCCAAACAATATCTACAATGTTCAATGTTTACAGAATCAAGTAAAATCAAGAGTTACTGCAAATGGCTGGACATAGTAATCCTACATTCTGGGAGGCCCAGGCAGATGGATTACTTGAGCTCAGGAGTTCAAGACCAGCCTGAACAAGAGCAAGACCCAGACTTGACTAGTAAAATAGAAAAACTAGCCGGGCATTATGGTGGGCATATGTACTCCCAGCTACTCCAAAGGCCGAGGCAGGAAGGCAGGAGGATTGCTGGAGCCCACAAGTTTGAGGTTGCTGTGAGCTATGACACCATAGCACTCAACTCCAGGGGACAGAGACTCTGTCTCAAAAAAAAAGAGTCACTGTGACAAAAGACTTTCTTTATGACTAAGTGGACTCTACATTTAGAAAAATTTTATAAATTATATCCTTAGATAAAATATAGCATAATACCCTAATAACTCTTACACACCCCATAGATATTACAATCTGAATAAATGCTTAAGCCCTGTAACACTGTGGGGGTCTGGAATGGATGCTGCAGAAACCTTTGACACATGTAGCACAGATTGGCTCGGCACCTGTGGCTCAAGTAGCTAAGGCGCCAGCCACATACACCCAAGGTGGTGGGTTCAAATCCAGCCCGGGCCTGCCAAACAACAATGATGGCTGCAACCAAAAATAGCTGGGCGTTGTGGCGGGCGCCTGTGGTCCCAGCTACTTGGGAGGCAGAGGCAGGAGACTTGCTTGAGCCCAGGAGTTGGAGGTTGCTGTGAGCTATGATGCCACAGCACTCCACCCAGGGTGACAGCTTGAGACTCTGTCTCAAAAAAAAAAAAAGAAATATAACAGATTGATTCACTTTGCAACTTAAAGGGAAAACTGCATTTACGTTTGAGGCACACATTGATATTGAAACAAGGAAATAAGAAGAATTCCAAAGAGTAACAGCCAAGTGATTTGGTTTATCCCTCTCTCCTTCCGTCCTCAATTAAACTCCCTTGATAGGCATCTCCATTCTGTTGGCCAATTCCTTTCAGGTTTCCACAACCCACAGTTATAGTCTTTCCCAGACTCTGCTATTCCTTCAAGCTTGATTTCCCTTTTCTTTCACCCACACAGTTGTCCCCTCGGCTGCCTTCTAATTTGGTATTACCCTGAAATCTGTCTTTCTATCTTACCACCAATGAAACTGCCTAAAAGGGTCCCCAAGGACCACCTGATGGACAAAGCCAATAGTCCTTCCTAGTCATCTTCATCTCTCTGCAGGGGGCAAGTAAAAATCTGCACTTTAAATAATTTCTATTTTAAAAAAATATACTCTTTGTACCCACATAACCAACTCCTGGCTATTAGAAACTTTAATAAAACGATTCTTGTTTTATGAGTACAGGCACTAACAACAAAACAAAACAAATAGCAAAACTCACTGTGCTAGATTTATCTAAATTCATAATACATATAAAACCGTTCTAGTAGAAACAAGGGATATCCCCCAAGATGAAGGACATTTTATGGGGGAAGAAGTGAAAAGAAACAGTACAAAATAACTTTTCATACATGGTTTTTTCTTTTTTTTTTTTTTGAGACAGAGCCTCAAGCTGTCCCCCCTGGGTAGAGTGCCGTGGCTTCACTGCTCACAGCAACCTCCAACTCCTAGGCTCAAGCAAGTCTCCTGCCTCCGCCTCCCAAGTAGCTGGGACCACAGGCGCCCGCCACAACGCCCGGCTATTTTTTGGTTGCAGCCGTCATTGTTGTTTGGCGGGTCCGGGCTGGGGATTCGAACCCACCACCTTAGGTGTACGTGGCTGGCACCTTAGCTGGTTGAGCTATAGGCGCCGAGCCTCATACATGGTTTTTAAAGAACTACATTAGGGCAGTTCATTTCTGAAGCATCTTTCTCTTTTCAACCAAACTGAAGTCAAATGATAGAAAGCTAATGACCCTTCTCCTTTCTTCAGCACCTTCCACAAGCTACACATTAATAGATAACATGTTAAACAAAAATGATATAAATTAAGGACTTAGCTATAAGAGCTTTTACCAGGTGATCAAAAAGGTAAACCAACTGGGTGGCACCTGTAACTCAAATAGTAGGGCGCCAGCCCCATATACTGGAGGTAGCGGGTTCAAACCTGGCCCTGGCCCAAAAAACTGCAAAAAAAAAAAAAAAAAAAGGTAAACCAATGATTGTGAAAAACACATCCCCCTAACTTCCATTTCTCAAATGATCTGTGCTTTTCTCTCTCTAAGATTCTGTCCCTCCCCCACAAAGAGTACTAATATTTTTTCTTAAAAAAAAAAAAAAAGTCTGGTCTTGCACTGCATAGCAGCCATTAGGCACATGTGACCACTAAGCACTTCAAATGTGGCTAGTGTGAATTTAAGATTAGGACAAGTGTTACATTTTATATTGAAAAAATACCATTTTGTTATGTATTAGATTAAAATACATTAAAATTAATTTCACCTATTCTAGCTGAAAATTTAAAATTACATTTATGGCTTATACTATATTTCTATTGGACTGCACCCATGTTAGATACAGAATCAAAGGACCACAATAACAAAAATCAAGTAACTACCATCCCTCTGTAGTATGTCACCAGTAATTGTCTTCTGCAAACTTATTTTCATGAATTGTTCCAGTAATTTATAAGAAGAAAAGATTAATGCTGTAAGCTTGATATTAATAACAATGTTGAGTCTTAGGAGTCGGTTTATTTCACCCATTCAAAAATTTCCTTGAAAGCTCTAAATTCTTACCACCACAACCACTCCTTTCCTCAATCCCCACTTCTGGTAAAAATCCATGAGTTACAGAACGCTTAAATTGTTTCAGAGAAATTCAGATGTCTGGATTAAACCCAACTTTTCAAGAATGTTAACATTGAGTGATCCCACAGTTATTCTGGTTGACCAAAGACCCATTGCTCAATGTTATTAAGTGGGAGAAAGGGGTGGGGTGGTAAAATTCCAGTTCTCTGAGCTGGATGGATATTCTGCAGAAAGGGCATTTCTCCATAATTCAGTAAAAGCAGGATCTCACTGCTTAAGTGTCTATTTCAGGTAGGGATTGAGGTTAACAACCTGATGGCAATTTAAATAGTAAGGACCAGGGTATGAAATCTAGAAATTAAAATTATCTGCTTATCTACCTGGTATTCTTCACTCATAGACTTTAGTACAAATACCACCAATGGACTAATCCATAAAAGTAATGCCATCCTTCATGCTTTGAGAAAAGGTATGATACCAACAAACCACTTATTTAATCTTTCTCTAGTGATAGGGCAAATTTACATTAGTTCATTAAATTAAATTGTCTGTGTGATGGGATATATTTACTAGACAGCTGAGTATATACAAATGTAAAATTGGCTATAGAAGAAAAGCTCTGAGAAAGTCTGAAACTATTACTTTGTTAGTTCTACAATCACAGCAACCCAGTACAAACTTAAAATTTTTTGCCCTATAGAAGCAAAACTTTTTTGTTTAAAAAAAAGTTCTATTAACTCTGGGAGAAAAAATGTTTCCTTTTGGTTAACGAAACTTTAATACACAATAATTGTCAGAGGAATGCTATGCAAAATGTCGGTATAAGAGTTTTGGTTTCTAGTTGTAATTTTGCCATGCATATGTAACATGCATGAAGTCCCTGAGAATTTGGTAGAATTCTTAAATTCACACTAGCCACATTTGGTAGTTATTTTAGTTCAACCTGCCTTCAGTGCCAAGTGTCTATAAATAATTTTAAAATCCCAGATGAAAAGACCTATCTACCATGACCACTCAAGCTCCAAGGGATCTGTACCTACTCCTCTCAACTTTTATAAAACTTGTACCACTCAATAATGGCCCTAGGCTACTTTGTTATCCTTAGCTCCCCTATAGATTCTATATTCTGGTAGAATGTCTACATCTTAGCTAATATAAATTATTATCCTTCTATAGTCCCTCATATACTGTCTTATACTTTTTAGATACAAATACATTTTACTGGATTAATTGGGTGGTGCTTGGCAACAATTTTGTGGTTCCTGTCTGTCTGTGCTTGCCAATTCCCAATTCCCCTTGCAGCTAGCAACAGGCAAAAGTATTATTTCAACTGCTTTAACTCTAATACATAAATTATAGCATCAACAACATCCAGGTTTAAGAGTTCATAGAGTGAGGATCCTGGCTACACCTCTGTCCAACATCCCTGGCATATCTATGTACAGAAAGTCTGTGTTAACACCAACATACCAATCTCCTCTCTCTCTCTCTCTCTCTCTCT
>NW_003852432.1:813837-818393 GCF_000181295.1 Otolemur garnettii
TGTTGAGCTATAGGCGCCGAGCCGAAAACACTATTCTTGAGACTTTATACACTCAAGAATCTAGGTCAAAGGCCCAAAGTTTTAGCAGGAGACCCAGGGAGCGTTTGCCTGGATGCAAAAGCAGCTTTCAAAAGTGCAAGCCACTCTACTGTACTCTTAATCATAGCATCTGTGGGGACTTAGGTTTACTTCTAAATGCAGTATGCCAAAAATCAGAACTAGGATCTGGATCTAGAAGCAACAAAACAAAGTAAAAAAAAAAAAAAAAAGAAATCCCCTAATAAAGATTTAAGAAGCTACTTTCCGTCACTGACTCAAGTATATAGTCAAATATGGAAGCTTAAATATGCGGCTTTTAAAATCACAGGTATCACATATATCTTTTTTATATATGTCTTCATTAGTTCTTTTCATCCGTGTTTCTACACCCTTTAAGTCAGTGAACACGACTTTCTTGGCAGATGCACCCTACTGTCTGGATGTGGCCTTGGGGCGGGGCTGGCAGATACCAGCAGGCTGGTGATGGGAGGTGGCAGAGAATTGTTACAATGACACTACCCAATTGCCCTCTGACCTTCAGGAGGCAATAAGTGACCCTTTAGTCCGAAAGACTCAGTGAGCGGCGAGGCCCAGGGACAGAGGGCAAAACAACCCAACAGGATGACGCAAAGCAGAAAGCCAGAGTTCGATGGGACCCATCCCCGTTCCCGGACAGCAAGGGAAGGGGAGCGGCGGGATCCATCCCTGGCTGCGCGCCAAGAGCCCAGGGATCTCGAGCAGGTTGAGGCCGAAGACCCCAGTGATGTGGGCCTCGAGTGAGGCAGGTCCACGGCTAGCTAACAGCAAGGCAAGGGGACATAAAGAAAGCAAATAAGAAAGAGACGGTGGCAGAGGGACTGGACGCCATCGTACTCACCTTTACTCGTAGCCTGCACAGCTCAGCCTGCCGTGGCCACCGTTCACCCACCGGCTCAGCTCACGCGCGCAAGAACCGCCCAACCGGAAGCTAACCTTAGCCCCGCCTCTATACGACTCGCCGGCGACTTATCAACCAATCATCAGCAAATATGACGATGACGCAAAGCTTCCTTGGGCAGCCATTCGTCCCACAATAAGATAGCCGGGATTGGCTGGAAATCGCCACGTCCCCGGGAGCGCGGCGAGTTGCGTGGACCGGATTCCCGCCCAACTCTGATCCCGGGCCTGTGGGGATGGCTGGCCTCATCCTCCTACTCCGGGCAGCGTGTATGGGCGCGGCCTTCTGGACGCCACGTCCCCATTCACAGTGCATGACTGCCTCCAAAGGGCTTCTCGGATTACCCTGCTCGTTATCTTAATAACCACAAGCCCCCGCGACAGAACTGATCCGATTGTATCAGTCACCAACTGTATTGAATAAGCTCAATTCCTCCCTTCCTTTCAGCAGTATGGCCCTGATGTGCTATCAACAGAAAGCTCTTTACTCTTTGGCTTCAGTGTATCTTTCAGATTCATCTCCCTGCATCCCCCCTCACATATCTTGTGCTCTAGCTACCATCATTTCTCTGTCACTTGATAGCCTGTCCTTTCATGTCTTTGTGGTTTTTGTTCATGAAGCAGCTCCCTCCGCTTGGAATGAGTGCGCTTTCCTGATTCTCAGTCTTGCGAAGACCCATAGAACCCCCGTCCCGATGTTAGCAATAGAAGCCTTCCTGATCCCACTAAGTATTATTCTTCCCTAGTTTGCCTTTACTCTATTTGTCTTCAACACAGTTTGCCAAATTTTGTTATAAAACGCTGCTTATCCATCTGTTCTTAGGCTGAATTCCAGGATAAAAATATATCTCTTCATCTTTAAATCTGCAGCTCTGAGCTTACTGCCCAAGTCAAAGTAAATGGTCAATAATGTTATGCAAACTGAACGGGTGAAACCCACTGCTTGCCCCTGATGTAAGACGAACACAAGAAATCACTTATTTTATGTCATGACCTTAAAGCAATTATTAAATAAAGGTTATTATAGTTTCTGCACAAATGAAATATAAACTTACTGAGTTCTTAACACATAAAGTCCATCTAGTATAAAATCCAGTTGAGACAAGTAGTAAGCTCATGAAAGAGTTAAATACAAAGCAATGAGTTTTCGGTCAAGATGAAAGGTTTACAGCTAATGCTTCCCATTCAAACAAAGGAGTGTCAGTGACTCTTGGTGGTAACCAGAGCAGGCTTCACAGGAAGGAGTGACTCAGGGTGGACTAGGGAAGTCCCAAATGGACTATTCAACAGGAAGAGTAATAGAAACAAGGACTAGTGAGGGATAGAGTAGGAGGTAAATTCCCGGGCCAGATGGGGAATAAGGGAGCCTTAATGGGAAAGCATAGGTGGTAAGTTGGGGTAGGTAGTAGAAGGTCTTGTCAATCTGAGAAGACTGAGCTAAAGGCAGTGGGAATTTGGGATCTTCCTTGGAAAATGTCTAACCTTGTGCCTATGTGGGGAGTGGGAATAAAATTGAAAGAGGTTCTTTCATCTTCTAATAGGGATTAACAATAGAATAGGCTGCCTCAGGAGATATTATTTCAAAAACCATTTAAAAAGGTCTCCTTGAAGTCAGGTACTATGCTAGGTGCTGGTGAACCCAAAATAAATAAGACATCCATCCTACCTTCAAGGAACTGCAGCCTAGTGGCAGCAGCGCCCATCCTGGAAGTGTTCCAGTGAAGGCCAAACAGGTATTGAGACTTTGCCAGAGAGGGGGCCCTCCAACCCTGAGATTCCCTGTGGATAAAGGCCTGGCCCAATAAGGGCAAGAAGAATGGAAATGAACCTTTATGTACAAGTGAGCTTTTAAAAGTAGAAATAACAAGTCCTGGCCTTAGTGACCACTTGGATGAAAGAAATTAAAAATCAAGAGTTTTAACTGGGAGAGAGAATGAGTTAGAAACGAGTTGAGTTCAAGATATGGTTAGTTCTAGATAATGTCAGAATATCTAAAACAAAAGGGCCAAGAGGCTGGAGATCTTGGCCAGGTGGAAGTTGCTGTAGCCATGAAAACAGATGGGCTTTTCTGAGGACTTAAAAGCAGATTAGGCCTCACGGGCACCCCAGAGTAAAAGTAATTGGTAGAGGAAAAGGGCTTGAGGAATGACACCCAAGTCTATCTAGCCCTAGATTCCTCTGAGAGAAGCGTTAAAGGACTGTTTGTGGCAGGCGTAATGGTATCACCTGCAAAAGGGTGACATTTTCCCCAGCTCTGCTCATTTGGTATTCTTGAACATTCACTTCACAAATGAATGTATTAAGTGTTTTCTATGTGCCAGACAGTGTTCTAGGCACTAGGGATATGGCAGTGAACAAAACAGATTAATCTTTGTCATGGTGCTTAGATTCTGGTATGTAAAAGTAGGTGAGACAGCTCATAACAAATCTTTAAACAAGATTTAAAAAGCAAAATGCATAGGATGAGAGGCGGCAATATATGCTAAGGGAAAAAACAAGCCAGAGAAGGGGAATAGGGAGTGTTGGGACTGTCAGGAATGGTGTTGCCACCTTAGAAAGGGTGGCCATGAAAGGGTGACACATGAGGGAACACCTTTCATTACCTTCACCCTGAAAGTGGTGAAGAATATTCCAGGGAAAGGGAAGAACAAGAGTAAGTCCCTGAGCTGGGAGTATGTTTGAAGTGTTTGAGGAGCAATCAGAAGCCAGTGTGGCTGGAGCATAGCAACAAGGAAAGTAGAGGACATGAGGTCAGAGAAGGGTGGCAGGGATGGGAAGGGAGGAAGGACACTTTGTAGAGGTCATTGCAAGGACTTTAGCTTCACTATGAGTGAGAGGGTATGGGAGAGACTGGCTACTTGCCAACCTGTTTCCTGTTTTTCCTGTGAATCTAGCTAGACTACATTTCCCAGTCTTCCTTGTAGTGTTGCCAGAGAATTGAGCTCTGACCAAAATAGAGAGAGCAGAAATGATGTGCACTATTCCCAGTACTGGCCACACAAAGCTGCCATGTGCAATTCTCCAAGCCCTCTCTCTTCTTGTGGCTGGAAGCTATCTATTGAAGATAGCAGAGCCACAAGACAGGATCCTGAGTTCCTGTTAAAAGGTTGCTCACTTATCAGGAACACCATTCTTGGACTTTGTATGAGTGAGAAGTAAAACTACTATTAGTTATTTTATACCATTGATTTATTGGGATTTACCTCTTAGAAAACTAGCACTGCCTTAACTTATAGAGAGGAAGCCATTTGGAAGGTTTTAAGCAGAGAAATGACAGAGAAATGATCTAAGATTTTTAAATGATCACATTAGAGTGAATAGGGTAAGGTTAGAAACAGGGAGTGCATATAGAAGGCTTTTGCAACTATCCAGGTGAGTAATGATTGTGGTGGTGGAAGTAGTAAGAAGGGTCAGATTCTAAGTATATTTTGAAAGTAATTTGAAAGAACTTCCTGGTGGCTTAGAAATGGGTGGAGAGGAAGAGAGGAGTCAAAGATGATATCAAGGTTTTTTTTTTTTTTTGAGACAGAGCCTCAAGCTGTCCCCCTGGGTAGAGTGCCATGGCATCACAGCTCACAGCA
>NW_003852432.1:818491-822100 GCF_000181295.1 Otolemur garnettii
CATTGTTATTTGGCAGGCCCGGGCTGGATTCGAACCCACCACCTTAGGTGTATGTGGCTGGTGCCTTAGCCACTTGAGCCACAGGTGCTGAGCCGATGTCAAGGTTTTAAGCAACTAGGAAAATGGAGATGCCATCTGCTAGGATGGAGAAGACTCTGGGAAGACCAAGTTTTGAGGGACAATACTGAGAGATTAGTTTTGGATAAGATGAGATACCCATTAGATATTCAAGTGGAGATGTTGAACGGGCAGATGGATATATATTTCTGGAGTTCATAGTGGCTTGAACTAGAGGTACAAATCTTGGAGTAAGTAGTATGTATGTGGTATGAAGCCATGTGCTTTGCTTAAAGAAACCCAAGGACTGAGTCCTGGAATTTCTAATGTTCAGAGTTGGTGGAGGAATGTTGATGAAAATAGTTGGTGGAGGGGTGTTGAGAATGAATCATCCAAGGAACTGAGAAGAAAAGCCAGTGAAACAGGAAGAAGGCCAGGAGAGTGTCCTAGAAGCCAACTGGAGGAAGTATTTCAGGGAGAAAGGAGTGATCCTATATGTAGCATGCTGCTGACAGTGAAGTGAGGACTGCTTGGCCATGGGCTTTAGCAGTGGGGGAATCTTTGACAGGTTTGTACATGAGTGGATGCAAAAACATAATTTGACCAGTTCAAGAAAGAATGGGAAATAAGAAATTTGAAGTTTTCAAGGAATTTACTCTAAGAAAGTGGAGAAAAATGGAGCAGGAGGCAGAGGGGCCAAGAAAGGTTTTGTCTTATTTTGTTCTGTTTTTAAGTGGAAGAAATCACTATCACAGTGTTAGTTGTTGATGGGAAGGATCTGGTAGCAAGGATGAAACTGATGAAGGAAAAAGAATACTGGAGCAAAATCCTTGGGGAGGTGAGATGGGGTATAGTCTAGTACAAAACAGAACAGAAGCCAGAATCTTTGGGTCTAAATCTAGGTAACTGATGGATATGGTGGTGAGAGCCTGAAATTCCTTTTTCACTGTGACTAAGTTCTCAGTGACATGGGAATCGTGTTCACCAGGAGGCACTGGCAGTTTGAGGGACGAGAAGGTGTGAAACAACAATTCAACAGAGCGAACAGACTTGGAGAATGTAGGATGATTTCCCAGGAACGTTAAGAGCCCTCTGGAGGCATGTGTTAATGACTTTGAGGTGAGATTGGTTAGTATATAATGCCGTTCTCTCTACTGTCTCTTGCAAGTCCGGAGGCAAATTCAGTGGCATGGTGCAGGCACCGGGTGGTGGACAGTTGGACTTAGCCAAGGGAGTAGAGGAAAGTGAAAGACACAAAAGTGTTGAGGGTACATGCAAGGAAGAGATAAGAATAAGGGTTGATGGTAGAATCTAGGCTACAGGGGAAGGAAATGAAGACATGAAGGGAGTGAGGGGTAGTGAAAATCTGGTAGGAGCAATGGAATACAGAACTGGTGGGTGGAAGGACTATTGGACTCAGGAAAAACATTGCTGGAGAGTGGCAATAACAGGCTGGAACGCTGTTATTAGTGACAAATGCTAGGGCGAAAACAGGGGCTTCAGTGGCTGAGGAGTGTGGAGAACAGTATGACCAGAGGGTATGAGTTCAAGGAACAGCAACCAGAGTGTGGGGAGGATCGTCTATGCACATATTGATACAGCAAGAATTAAGACATAACTCATCCTTAGAGGGATAGTGACCCAGAGCCCTAGCCCTCTAACAATTTCAGTCTGAAAACTTCTTCAGTGAGATAAAGACCTTTCTGGGTATCTTAAATCAAAGCAAAACACCCCAAAGACCTCCCCAGTTGGAGGTTGGACAGCTTTCCTGAAATACTCATAGTCTGATTTTTATTGAATGTGACATACTGTGCTTTTTTTTTTTTAAATGGAGACAGGTTCTTACTCTGCTCCCCAGGCTATACTGTAGTGAGCTATCATCATAGCTCACTGAAGCCTCAAACTCCTGGGTTCAAGTAATTCTCCTCCTCAGCCTCCTGAGTAGCTGGGATTACAAACCAGTGTCATTGTGCCCAGCTAATTGTATGTATGTATGTATGTATGTATGTATGTATTGTAGAAACTAGGTCTAGCTTTGCTGGACAGGCTGGTCTCAAATTCCTAGCCTCAGGGCATCCTCCTGCTTCAGCCTCCCAAAGTGCTAGGATTATCAGCATGAGCCGCTGTGCTGGCCAATGTGTATTTTAAATAAAAAGGCTAATCCATAGGCCATAAAACAGCTGCTTCTTAGTGACTCTCTAATTTACCTATACAGGAGAACCTCCATAGTTGACCACCTCCCTCCACTGACCACCTCCTTAAGTTGACCTAATTTTCATAGACTACCACATGTATTCAGTGGAAGATCCTTCTGTGACCACTTCCAGATGTTGACCACTTTGTTACAGTCTCTTGGATGGTCAGCGTACAGAAGTTCTGCTGTACTTGGAGCCTGTATCTCCTCTCTCTGGAATCTCTAATTTAATAAGGCCTAGCAAGGTATGTCAGGATTTTGAGGAGTCGAACACAAAAGAAATTTAGCCTGTGTTTGTATGGGCTGGCTAACAGTAAACATACAGGGTTTGAACACAAAATAGAAATTCACCCTACCTTACACACCTTACTCCCTCCTGTGGGAACCCATCCTCTGCTCAAACCCAAACTTCTATTCAGAACACCAGGGCTGGGCTAGCAAGTCTGAACTATGCAAAGGCTAAGGAAGAAGGTATCAAGCTAGAGTTAGAAAAGAGAGACTAGCAAAAAAAAAAAAAAAAAAAACCTGCTAAAAAAGGGAAATTGAAAGATTCTGGCCCTTCATACTTGTCCAGAATGGTCTGAGCAGAGGAGAAAACATTTCTTTCTTTGGTTTATGGCTTTACTTTCAAGTTTTAAATTAGATAAATAGAAGCTTGGTGAGGCATCTCTCCGGCATGTATTTCTTCTCTTTTCCTCTTTATCTCTTCTACCAAGTCTCTTCTGTTTCCTTCTGTTACCACCTTTCTTTGGGTCTCTCCTCTTCTCTGACTTCTTCCCGCCACCTTCCTCTTCACCTCCATTCTGCTCTCTTCCACTTGTCCTCTGGCTGCTTCCCTTCCCTCCTTCCTCCATCTCTTGGTCCTGGCCAACAGATGAGTTCTGAGAGCACATCTTCCTGCGCCCACTCTGGCTGCGGGATGGAGGTGGGCTGTGCTGAGGTGCGGTGCTGAAGTTACAAACAGCTGGAATGAGGAAAGGCTCTGATGTCACCGTGAGATGGTTCCAAGTTTCCCTTGGTTATAGCTTTCTCCTCCTCTCCAGCCAAACAGCCCCTCAGGAGCTGAATGCTGCAGAGTGGTGTTGGTGAGGGCTGCATACATTCTCCCCAGCATGAAAGGGTAGCTCAGATAGAATTGCCTGTGAGTGTAGGAGAGAAAAGTGTTTGATAGAATATGGATTACCGACTTGGGGCCTGGAGCTCAGCGGCTAGGGTGTTGGCCACATATACTGAGGCTGGTGGGTTCAAACCCAGCCAGGGGGCTCGGCGCCTGTGGCTCAACCAGCTAAGGCGCCAGCCACGTACACCTGAGGTGGCGGGTTCGAATCCCCAGCCCAGACCCGCCAAACAACAATGAC
>NW_003852432.1:822342-824814 GCF_000181295.1 Otolemur garnettii
AAAAAAAATAGCCAGGCATTGTAGCAGGCGCCTGTAGTCCCAGCTACTTGAGAGACTGAGGCAAGAGAATAAATTAAGCCCAAGAGTTAGAGGTTGCTGTGAGCTGTAAAAACATAGGACTCTACTGAGGGCAACATAATGAGACTCTGTCTCAAAAAAAAAAAAAAAAGTATATAGATTACCTAAAATGTTCTTTTGTGTGCACACACAGGTACTTAGGTTAATTAAAAAAATTTTTTTAGAGATGGAGTCTCACTATGTCGCCCAAGTTGGTCTTAAACTGTTAGCCTCAATTGAGGCTCCTGTCTAAGTCTCCCAAAGTGCTGGGATTACAGGTGTAAGTCAACACCCTGGCAATTTAAAAAAAATCATCAATTATTAATAACAGGTATCTTATAAGAGTTAGTGGTTTGTTAGAACCACTTCACTTTAGAAAATGTGCATCATCCCACCTTCTTTAGGAAGCTATCTCTGATCAGGTAGGCACCTGGGGAGCACTTCACCTACATTAACGGATGAGAGGACGGATGAATGCACCTGGAGCATGGATAGAGATCCATCCTGACCCACCCCAGCACCCTTAGCCTACCTTCTTACACTCTCTGCACCCCAAAACCCCAGCAGAAAGCAAGTCTGCCAAGAGCTCTAGGGAAGGAAGCAGGAGGGAGGGCACACGTAGCAAGGGGACAGCAGATCTAGTTACAACAGTATTGTCCATTCTCATCTCTGTCCCTTTGGAGCCACTAGTGAGAACTCCATGGCTCTGCAGGTGTCACACTTTAGGATTTTGCTCAACCCCGTTGGAAGCAGAGAATAAAATGGCAAGAAAAGAGAGCATTGAAGTTGCTGTGGTCTCCATTCCCTCACCCCCATTCTATAGCTTTCTGGAATCACCCCCAGGACTCCAGGACATGACCTAGCCTGAGGGTGAACTTCAGGGCTGTCCCATGATGGCAGAAGGTTAATCCCATTACTATACCTATGGGTGGGGCCAGCTGTGGCCTGGTGGAGGCTGCCAGGGTGCTGAGGAGTGAGAGGGGCTGCGGCCCAGAGGGGTTCTCTCTTTCCCACTCTCCGTACATGAACGAATCCCTCCAACGGAGGTCGCGGGTACAAGGGATGCTGTCTTCCTCTTTGTAGGGAGTATCTTTCTCTAGATCAAGAAAAGGAAGTATTTAGTTGTACTCTGGTTCACAAAGCACTTACAGATCACAGCCAACATTTGTGTGGCTCCAATTACATGCATTCATGCTCCTTCAATCCTCACCACCATTATGTGAGGTCAGCACAGCCATAATCCCCATTTCAGGGATGAGGAATTTGAGGCCTCAAGAAGGTAAGTAAGTAACTTACTGATGGTCACATAATGAGGAGGGAGAGTCAGAATTCAAAGCCAGGCAGAGCCTATGAACTTACCAGTGCATCACATGAGCAACCCAACACCAGGAAAAGGAGACACCAGCATGGCTGGGACAGGTTAACTGAGTGAATTTCCCCAGGAGGTAAACCTAATGGAACTGGTAGTGGCCTCGAACCCAGAAGGCCTTAAATCAGAGCCTGTTCTTTCCCACTTGGCCCTGGCTTTTAATGGGTGGCCCATAGCCCAGCAGCTTTGGCATCACCTGGGAGCATGTTAGAAATGCACAGCCTTACGCCCACCCAGACCTAAGGAATTAGAATCTGCATGGTAACAAGATCCACAGGGGCTGGTTTGCACATTAGAGCAGGTGTCCTCAAACTACGGCCTGCGGGCCACATGTAGCCTGCCTAGGACATTTATCCAGCCGCCGGGTGTTTTTGCCACTGCTGCCTGTCCTGCTCAGCAGCCGACTTGTCGCGGGACTCACAGTCTGGCTCTCCAATGGTCTGAGGGACAGTGACTTGGCCCCCTGTTTAAAAAGTCTGAGGACCCTTGCATTAGAGTTTGGGAAGCACTGTAGTAATAGGCCACTCTACCTGCCGCTGGGGAGTCAAATCCACAGAGGTAAGTTTTGGGACTCCGGTTTTTCCAGCTGTGTAGTTCTCTCTATTCTTTCATCCAAAAGTTTCAAGAGGTGTAACTTTCCTTCTAAACTGAAAGGACATTGCTGCCTGGCTCAGTGAGAAAAGAGAGGCCAGATGCCATCCCAAGATGGTGAATTGAAATCAGCCTGGGAACATCTTGGATGGCTCCCATGATGCCAGATAGTCTGTGACCCTGAAATTCAAGCTCTTCTCTCAGGTGCCAGAAATAAGTTTGAAATATTCTTTTCCGTTTTTCTTAACCCTATCTTCAGAGGGTACGTTTTTGAGTGTGTGTGTTCGTGTGTGTTTGAATGTATGTGTGAAAGCAGAAATGAATCACCACGGGGTCATCAGCTGCATACCTGAGAAAGCATTCCTGGACTCGGAGAAAAAGGCGGGCAGCTGCAGTTCTGCTCACCAGTGCTGCTGAGCCTCCAGACTGAATGTGGCCAAATGTGGTCTGCAGAT
>NW_003852432.1:824920-840297 GCF_000181295.1 Otolemur garnettii
GGGGCTTCTCTCGAAAAATCAAAGTATCCAGTAACAGCAGACCTGGGTTCCAGTATGGCAACAATTAATTGAAGCCTTAATTGAAAGCTTCACTTTCTCATTGCCACTGTCTCCACCACTCCCTATCATTTCCTCGGTGCTGAACTCAATGCTGAAACCAAGTGTCAGCTGCCAGGGATTGTTTTACTTACAATAGAATTTAGACAAAAGTTAACTATTTCTCATGTCCACGTCATCCTGAAGACATGTGAGTTTGCAATCCTTGGTTTGGACGAAAGTTAGCTGAGGTCCTCTGGGATCTATAACCTTTTGGAAATTTCTAAATATCTATTTTTTTTCTCTTTTTGAGACAGAGTCTCACTCGTCACCCAGGATAGAGTGCTGTGGCAGCAGTATAGCTCACAGCAATCTTGAACTCCTGGGCACAAGTGATCCTCTTGCCTCAGCCTCCCAAGGAGCTGGGACTACAGGTCCCCATCACAATGCCTGGACAGTTTTTCTATTTTTAGCAGAGACTGGATCTCGCTGTTGCTCAGGCTGGTCTTGAACTACTGAGCTAAAGGGATCCTCCTGCTTTGGCCTCCCAGAGTGCTAGCATCACAGGCGTGAGCCACCAAATCCAGCCTAAGTATCTTATAACATGATATTCTGACTGCTTCCTGAGTTGATGCGGAGAAATAATTTACTTAGTAGTACAGCATGTGGATATTTAATCAACTCCCATTGTGCTTGCCGCTGTGGATAATTGAGAGGTATGAAAACAAGTTAGTATTCACTGAAGAAATAAGCCTTAAACCTAGGAAACAACTAGGGAATAACGTGAGAGAGGTTATAAGCAAGGAGAGATTAGTCAGGACAGAAAAGTGTTGTGAGGGGGAGGATTTAGGGCAGGTAAGATTCAGAGTGGCTCCTAGGAGAAAAGGGTGGAGTAGGGATGAAGGAGGTTTGGGGAAGCAAAGCTAAGGTTTGCTGGAGTAGGTTTGGACTCCTGATAGAGCAGTGAGTGAGTGGGTGAGAAGGCCATGCAGGGCAATGCATGCTAAACCAACTCGATTTGGGCTACAACTTGAAAACAGCTGGCTGTTATTTCCAGAATGAGTCACGCTGCCTTATGCAGACCCTGTCTCTGCTTCCTAAAATGCTCTGCCTCATCTGCTTCTGCCAGCTTATCTGTCCTCACCCTCTGAGTCTCAGCTCACACCCCATGTCTCCCAGGCCAGCTTCCTGGAAGGAGTGAGGGGTCACCACCTTCTTCTTTGTGCTCCATTGGCACCCCAGGCAAGAGCTTTGAATGCTGCCTGGAAGGAGAGGTTTTGTAATGTGGGGTTTTCCCCATCTGACTCCACCAAATTGTAAACTCCTTGAGGGGAGCATGGTATCTTTTGACCTGGTGACCCCAAAGCCTACCACAGTGATTGGCACTTACAAAGTGCTCATTTCCTGTTTTTGAATGAGTAAATGGGTGAATGAACTAGTGGAAGATTGCTGCAGGCTTGAGGTGAGAAGGGCTGGGTTAGGTTAGGGTCTGCAGTGGTAGAAATGAAGTAAAGAATATAAGAACCATGGTGAAGAGAGAAATTGGTAAGACTTGGTGCCAAATTGACTAGGTGGCCAAAAAGCCTTGAGGAATTCACACTAAAGCATGGAAGGACCATGGCCGTCCTGACAGTGTCAGGGGGGTCAGGATGGGGAACTGGAGAGATCTTATTCTTACATTGCAGAACAGAACGTTCTCATGATGACCCGTGCCCTCCTTTACCTGAGCTGTCTTTGTTGGTCTCCAACTTTTTGCTGCTCCTGAAACTCCAGCCATTTCAGAATCAAGGAATTGAAGGTTGGAAGTAAAGGAAAAGAGCATTAAATTTGTATTTCAAATCTTTTTCCTACTTACATTTTTCCTGATACAAAACCTGCAGAGACAGACATCAATATGAAAAAGGCCAGCTGTGGCTTTATCAGATGGGTGTGACACATGTTTAAAGTTCCAGAAGAGAAATAGGGAAGGGGGAGGTAGAATGGGGAGGGACGTGGGGAGCAGAGTCCATGCTGCTAATTTGGCTGAGGAGGGAGGGTAGTGGCTGCATCTGCAAAATCCTGTCTCAGCCATTTATTTTATTTGCTGTTAAGTTGCCTGTTGTTGCCAATGTGCAAAAACTGATAATCATTGCAACCAGACTAGAACATGCCTGAATGAAGAGAAAAATTACCACTCAGGGCTTGGTTTGGGGAAACTAAAGGAACTAAATATCTGTACAAAGCAATTTTTTGAGATAACAATGAAGCAAAAATTAATTCTTCCCTGCCTCATTTCTCCCATTCTTCTGATCCGTTTTGCACATCATGGCCCAGACTAGGTTGCCATAGCTCCCTAGCTGGTCTCTCCATGTTTCTTCTCCCTCCCTTCAAATGAACTGTCACAGCAACTTAGAGCATGACCTTTTCAAAATGTAAATTGAATCACATCACTTCCCTGTTGAAAATGCTGTGACACTTCAAGTGCCGATGCCTTTGCATGGCTCCCCAGGCCTGCCTGGTGTAGCCCCTGCCCACTTCTCCACTTACTCTCTTCCACCACTGCCTGCTCTCCCCACCACCATTCCACTAAGCTGCTTCCTCTGAGGGAAGCCCCAGTCTAGCACCTGCTGGTTTCCTTAAACGGTCTGGCCCATCTCCACCTTTTTATCTGTCTATTGCCCATTTCTCCTTCATAATACATATTATGGAATATTTTTAGATGCCTTTTATTAAGTTAAGGAAGTTCCCTTTATTCCTAATTTATCGAGAGTTTTTTTTTTTTTTTAAACATGAATGGCTGTGTATTTTGCCAAATATTTTTTCTGTATCTATTAAGATAATCATGTGCCTGATTTTCTAGAAATATGAAAAGCTCTTGGTGCCAGAAAGTGCCAGTAGGCCCCCAGTAACACTTCCTCCCTTCTCCCTCAGGGGCAAAGCAGCTAACTTTGTGTTGGGCACCTGGCTATGCAGAGTGAAGAATGTGTTTCCCAGCCTCCCTTGCAGCTGGGTGTGGCCAGGTGACTTGAGCCATGGCCAGTGAGATGGGAACAGAAGCTGTCCTTTAAATAGTAATTTAAAAGTCAGTGATTTAATATTTTGAGGATAATCAAAAAGTTGCTTCAAAATATCTTGTTCCATTTGAGTCTGGTGCCCTCTAGCTCAGCAACGTGACATCTTGTCTGGAAGTTCCTTAATTACAGATCTCTGTGTGATACATTGAGTGACAATCTCTACTATATGTTCTTTGCACTGTGCAACAGATAGGGATTTTTCTTGTGTTAATACTTTTTTAGCTCCAGCCCAGGTTGGAGTCAATAAGACAAGTTGACATTTTTTGAGAGCTTACTTATATTTGCCTCTAAATCTGCTGAGAAGCATGCTAAGTGCCTGATGCATGTGAGGTCATTTGATCTTGACAATAGCTGGATAAAGGTTGGCATTATTATCATTTCTATTTCATAAATATGAAAACTGAGGCCCAGAAAAGTTAAACATTATGCTCGAGTACTGTCAGAGCAGTGACTTGGGTCCAGGTCTACATAAGCTCTTAGCCATTGTAAGAGATTGCTTTCTCTGAGCCCTCCTGGTTTTCAGTTTATTACCTGCGCTCTGAAAGGTGATTTGGTCTGCCTCTGAGCTGCTGGTCCAAATGGTTCCCATTGTGACAAAAATCTCCTTCTCTCTGATACCTCATTTCTCTCTTCTGGTGACATTTACTAATATATTAAACCACAAATAATAGGCAGTAGGGCCCTGGATCCTACTTTACCTGGGACTGGGTGCTCTGGTTTTGGTTCCCTCTGGATTAAGGGCTCTCAACTCCTTTCTTATACTAACCAGTCTTGAGACTCAAGGCTAACTCATCTGTTCATACAGGCACATTTCCTTAGGCATGGAGAAGACGGGTCTGAAACCATGGAGCTTTCCAGAACAGACTATATATTTAGAAAACATCTAAAGAAGCTCCATAAAGTCTAAGCGGGGACCAGGTGAGTAGGTAAGTCCAATAAGTAGACAACGTTTAGAAACAATATTTTGACTATTTCTCTGTTAGAGTAGGAAAGGGATTAGAAATTAGCTTTTAGAAATTAGGGTTTATTTTCCACCTGTGTTACTAACTTATTTTCACTGCTGGAGAGTTATCCACATTTTGTGTAGTATAAAATTCCTCCTCTGGAGTCAAGCCTTCCCTGCTTGCTGTGTGGAGAAGGAAAAGCAGGCAGAGAGAACTGGGGCAGGCTGCCCTGAGTCAGAGACAAAGATTGGATACTGAATGGCACCATTTCATGCCCCCTCCCTGTGCTCATTAACCAAGATACTTGGTTTCTGGATCTTACCACCTAGACCATCTGGGTTGCAGGAAGGCTGTCAGAGACTGGCCTGATTTAAGTCATGTACCTGAACTGGTTCTGCTGGTGCAAGTCGGCAAAAATCTGAGAGAGGGCTTCACTCTCCCCCTTGGCCATTAGTTGAATAAGGCTCTCACTGGGGTGGGAGACTTGGAGTTTCTTCTGTACTAACTATATGGAGAACAAAACAAAACAAAACCAGGTGGTTAAGGCCTTAGGGTCTCTGCATTTTCCTAATTATCACAGTCCAGACTCTAAAGTGTTAGAATTCAAACTCTTCCACTGTGCAGCCATGCCAGCTGCTTACAGAGGCAATTCTGAGGCCATAAGTGTTTGTTTACATTGCCTGTGTTGGTATAAATATCCTTAGGTGCCTTTAAGGTAATATCATCATTGCATAATTTTTCCATAATTTAGTAGAAATCTATCCCTACTAATATACCTTAATATAATTTATTAATAACCTATTAATATAAACTTAATAAAGTTGGTTTTATATAAATCATATAGTATTTATTATAGGAAAGTAGTGACTAAAAATTTTTTCTAAGAAAAATCCTGTATCGAGCTCCCTTTTTACACTTAGATAAAATTAATTTCTTTCATCTTGTCTGTGATATCCCAAAGGTGCTTGCTTCAGTTGTGCATGCTTGTCCATATTCATTCATTCACCCAATTCATTCATTCATTCATTCAATAGCTATTGAATGCCAACTATATGCCCAGTACAAACAACATAGCAGTGAAGAAGACAGATAAAAATCCCTGCCTTTGTGGAGTTTATATTGTAGCTCAAGTCAGGGTTATGTTCATCATGCTCAAAGACCTTGGGGAAAAGGCCCAGGTGGCCTCCCTGGTGAATTCTATCAAATATTTAAAGAACAAGTAATCAAATTCTTCACAAACTCTTTCAGAAAATAGAGGAGGGAACGTTAACCAACTCATTTAGGATGGTACTAACTTGGCTCAGTGTCTGTAGCTCAGTGAGTAGGGCGCCAGCCACATACACTGAGGCTGGCGGGTTCAAGCCCAGCCTGGGTTAGCTAAACAATAATGACAACTGCAACAAACAATAGCCAGGTGTTGTGGTGGGCACCTGTAGTCCCAGCTACTTGGGAGGCTGAGGCAAGAGAATAACTTAAGCCTAAGAGTTTGAGGTTGCTGTGAGCTGTGATACTATAGTACTCTACCCAGGTGATATAGCGAGACTCTGTCTCAAAAAAAAAAAAAGAAAAAGAAAAGAAAAAAAGTACTAACTTGATACCAAAGCCACAGTATCACAAAGATGTCACTAGAAATTGGCAAAACTGATCCTAAAATTTATATGGAAATTCAGAAAATCTAGAATAGCCAAAATAATTTGAAAAAGAAAAAAACTGGAAGACTTACACCAGCTATTTTCAAAACTTAACATAAAGCTACATTAATCAAGACATTGTGGTATTGGCACAAGAATGGGCAAAATAGATCAAAAGAAAATAACTGAGAATGCAGAAATAAATTCTTATATTTTGATTTTTGACAAAGGTGCCAAGACAACTTGATAGGGAAAGGATAGTCTACTACTTAGACTCTTCATTCCATGTGTAAATATTAACTCAAAATGGATCACAGAGCTACATGTAAGAACTAAGTCTACAAAACTCCTAGAAGAAAATATAGGATAAACTCTTTGTGACTTTAGGTTGAACAAAGAGTTCTTAGATATGCACCAAAAATCTGATCTACAAAAGAATAAGTTGGTAAATTGAATTTCATCAAAATTAAAATTTTCAACTCCTTGATATCATTAAAAACATGAAACTGAAACCCTCATATATTGCTGGTGAGAATATAAAATAGTGTAGCCACTTTGGAAAACTGCCAATTTCTTTAAAAGTTAAACATAAACTTACCACATAACCTAGAAATTTCATTCCTTGGAATCTATCCAAGACAAATGGAAACATATATCTCAAAAAAGTGTGCAGGAACTTTCCTAGCAGCATTCTTCATAATAGCCCCAAATTGGAAACAATCCAAATGTCCATCGTCTAGTGAACAGACACATGAAATGTGGCAAATCTACACAATGGGATACTATTCAGCAATTGAAAGGAACAAACCACTGATAGGCTGTGCCTCTGCCCCAGATTTGGCCCCATCCTACAAGATGGATAAACCTGAAAAATATTATGCTGCGGGAAAGAGGCCAGACACAAGAGATGGTATATTGTAGGATTTCATTCATATGAAATGTCTAAAAAATGATGACTTTATAGAGGTGAAAATAGATGAATGGCTGCTTAGAGCCAGGAGTAGGAACAAGGAACAACTGCAAATGAGTGAGAGGGAATTTTTTAGGGTGATGGAAATGTTCTAAAATTGGATTGTAGTGACAGTTGCACAATTCTATACATTTACTGAAAGTCCTGGACTGTACACATACAATGAGTATTTTATGATTGTAAATGATAATTCAGTAAAGGCATTTAGAAAAGGCATAAGACTGAGGTCACCTTCACAGGGTGCTCACATAGCAGCTAGCATAAGATCTGCCTCTCAGGTCTGGCCTTGGCAGAAGGCTGGCATTGGTGCTCAACTTACCTTAGCGTCTCCTGAGGGGTTGCAGCAGTTCTTGGGTACCAGGCAGTGAGTGACAAGAATATTAGGGTCTTTGGTGGTGATGGACAGACCTTTCTGCAGAATTTGAACCAGTCGGGTCCAGAAGTGGAAGACACACTCAGGATGGTTGGGGTGGAGCTTTAAGTAATAGATCTTCTCAGTGACTGTCCTCAACCGCAGGATGCGTTGAAGGCGGTCACAGACCTGGAGCTCCACAAACTTCAATGGGAGAATCCTGAAGGCACCAGGGAAGACACATATTGACAATCTCATTGCTTCTGATCTGACTCTATCTTCATTAAAACAAGGAATGTCTCCTTTAGGACTAAGGCTTTGGAGGTAGGATAAAGGGTGCTTAGCACAGTGGTGCTGAAACATTGGGTAGATCAGATATACCTGGGGAGGTTGTTTAAAATGCAGACACCTGAATTCACCCTCAAGGATTCTGTTTAGTAGGTCTGGGGTGTGGCCCTGGAATGATTCTCCTGCTGGTGTTTTCTGGACCCTGCTTGAGAGAAACAGCCTAGGAGTAAGGTGGCGAGAGTCATAGGGTTTTGCAGTTTCCTTCTTGATAGCACCAAGGGAGGTGGCTCCACTGTTCAGCTTATCCATTCATTGACCTTAGTGCCTTGATTACTCCAAAGCAGTGGTTCTCAACCTTGCTAATGCCGCGAACCTTTAATACAGTTCCTGTGGGTCATGACCCACAGGTTGAGAACCGCTGCTCCAAAGGATCTAAGGTTTAAGGAGTTGGCTTTGGATCTAATATTAGTCAGCTGGGACTGGGTGGTACTTGCTAGGGGTACACTAATAACAAAATGAAGAGGTTTGTCATTACAGTAAAGTGGAGAAATGAAGTGTTTTCTTGGACTTCTGCGACCATCTAGAGATTTTTCAAAGAGGCCTAAACATCGAAAAGGGCTGTTTTAACCCAGACGAGCATGGTATCACTATATATTACAGTTTTAAGTGAGACTTAGTCCCACTGATTTTACCAGTAGGAAAACTGAGGTGCTACAGATGACTTGGGACTCAGAAACTGAATTTAGTCAACTGTCTACCAAGGACTAGAAAGAACCTGCCTCTCCCAACCAGTGTTGGCTCTGCCAGACCTCTGTGCTTCCTTCCCTCTTGGCCAAATGCCAAGAGCTTTCCTATGAGTTCAGGGGGGTGAGTGCAGTGAGAAGGGAAGTGGGCGTGTAGACTGGCCAGCTCGCCTGTCCATGTGACTCTTTCCTCAACCCCCCTTGGCCTCTGTCCTTCCAGTGCACCACCTGTCTCCAGTTACTGTCGACTGAAACAATGTCACTCCTGATGCCTTCTCTGCTTTCTTTCCATCCACAGTTTAGTCACCAAGCAGCCTCTGCTCTGTGTCCACACTTCACCCCTCATGTCCTCCATTCTCATCTTTGTTGCTTACCTCTTCAGGATGATGTTTGGGGCAATAGATGGTCTGTTCCATGTCTGGCTTTGCCCCTGGTGCCATTTGACACTGGCCATGAGGAGGATGTTGGGAAGGGGCAGGCAGGGCACAGAGGAGGTCACTCCAAGGGCCATGGTGTAGGAGGCCTTGTAGATGTCTATCCAATTCCTGCTCCTTTTGACCTGCAATGCAGCCCCCAGGCACAGCCTGAGCATTTGGCAAAAGCAGCAGTATGTTTTAGCCAGGGATTCTCAACCTCGGCGCTATTAATGTTTTGGGCTAGATATTCTTTGCTGGTGGAGGTGGGGAGGCTGCCCTATTCATTGTGGAATGTTTAATAGCTTCCTTGGTCTCTACACACCAGATATTAGTAGTAACCCCTCTCCCTCAAATCCAAGTTGTGACAACCAAAAATATCTCCAGACATTGCCAAATATCCCCTGCCAGTGAGAAACAAAAGTCACTACTTGTTGGAAACCACTGTTTTAACTTATATTGGTTAAAGAACTATAATTATATTTAAATGACCTACTATTAATAATTGCCCACAAGAACTAGAACCCAGGGGTTCTCTGGCATCTATTATATTTCGATGAATCTTCCCGGGACTGTTGCCTGGCCTATCATTGGCAAATTTGTCCTCTTAGCCCATCTCTGAGGGGTCCTATTACTTCCTGCACCTCCACTGAACATGAAGGTCCCTTCCAACTGCAAAGTTCTGTTTGTTCCGGTTTTACCTGGCCTGAGGAGAGCCCAGGTAAGGAAACAAAAATGCACTGAGTGCCTGTTAGACTAGGGACTTTGCTTGCTGTATTTGCATTTAATCTTCAGGTCAATCTGACCCTTTTATGGTAGAGGAAACAGATTCAGGGTGCTCAGGTTACTTGCACGATGATGCCTCCTAAGGGGAAAGGGGAAAGCAGAGGACTGGAATCTGAGCTCAGGTCTCTCTGGTACTCAGGTCCTGTTTCTGATCTGCATTTCTGTTCCTAATCCTTAAAAGGCAATTATTTATTCACTGCCTTTTTGTTCATCTACTTTAGGTAACAGCGTGAGGGATGAAGAAACTGGGGATTTGAATACCAAACCTCCACTCTGAGCAGAGAAGTCTGACCTCTCTCCCCAGGTGACAGCTGTGTGCAGCAGTAGCCCTGTCTGGGCTTTGCAAAGCCCAGGTAATTGTGGTGGCCTCACCTTATAGGCTGGATAACTTCTGGCCTTAGTTCTCACTCCACTCTAGTTCCAGGGATGGACTTTCTTGGCCACATTTGGGAACAGGTTTAAAAGAATCAAGAAGTGCTATTCTGAGCCACCCAAGAGTACCTGGACAAAATTGCTTTCAAACACCACTGAGTCAGGAAACAGGTTGAATTCTGGAGAATGAACCTTCTGGCAGAGCAGTCCTTCCTCCACACCTAGGCCTACTCCAGGATTCGGTTCCCCATCCACACGCAAGAGGCCCCTGAATTCTTCCCAGGCAGTCAGGGAAGGGAAGGTTGGATAGGATCTTGTGACTTTTACTGTCTTCTTTGATTTCCACCAAGTCTTTGTAGGTGGAACTGATGACATTTCTACACATGCTCAGGGGCCTGCTGCACTTTTGTCCTGGGATCTCTCTCTTCCCTCCTGGCCTTGGGCAGCTGGCCAAGCCCTGGGACCACCAATCAGCTCACAATGATGAATGGATGACATCACGAAAAACCAGGGCAGGCCTACAGGAAAGGGAAATGGAGAGGAGCCTCCCTTTCCTCCCAGAGTGCTTTTGTGACTTATTAATGCCCTGACACTCCCCATGTCTTGTTGGGTCCCCAGGACATAGCCCTTCCAGAACTTGCTGAGAAAGCAGTGAGTTAGGCAGACAGAAAGGAAGGAGAGCTGTCAGGAAGCTCCTCTGCAACTGATAGGACAATGTCCTCCCTGCCTTTTAACCCTCCCTTACTCTGAATGCAACCTACTCCAATGGACTTTAAGGACTGTTTGTCCACGGAAAATCCAGGCTTCTGGAGCTGTGAGTGATGTGGGCCCCCCACACCCTAGTTGATCTGCAGTAGTCTTTTCTGGTTATGGAAACTGTTACAGGGCAGTTGGAGTCTGCTCTACGCTCTGCTACAGCGGGCTGGCTCCTTTAGCAGGGTTTACTATCCTTAGATAGGAGGTCAAACTGAAGGGGCAGGAGAAGTAATTAGTTTCTTACCCAGAGGCTGATCCTGTGAGGGTGCCAGCTGGGAGGAGTTGAACCCAATGAGCAGCTCATCTTCTGCTTACCACATGGGGAAATTGTCCTCCAGGGTCACATTCTCTAAGGATAGGGTCAGAGACCACATCCTGTGGTTTGCACTTCCCTAGGAACAGCCTGGAAAGGGAACACACAGTGCAAAAGTGATGGTAATTAATAAACTGATAATGTTTTTCATAGTCAAGGCTTAACCACAACAATAAAGCTTATTGGTTTAGACATGCAGTTTGGATATATTTGGCCATGCAGTATCCAAAAATCAATTGGGAAGGGGACCTTTTCTTTTTTTCATACAAGTCTGTTCAGCCCACTTCTATGGTATTCCTTAACCCTCAGGGAAGAAGGCTTGAGCACCCAGTCTGGAAAGCTAACTGTGAGTGAAGTATTTAGTTCTCAACAAGATGCTAAGCAATTGTATGAATGGTACTTTCCGATGTCTACCTCTTCCTCCTTGTCCCCGCCAAATCTCAGAAACTAGCACATTGAGTCTTTTGAAAACCATATAACAAGAAAAAAACAACAAAATAAAAACCACGTGAGAGATGCTTAGCTTTCTATCCCAATATCTACTCTGTTTCTTTAGTAATAGAATAACAGATTTGCAGTTGAGCACAAGCTCTTCTGGAAGAAAGGTATTTCCTGGCCTCCCTCCTTGCAGCTAGGTAAGGCTGGGAGGAGTAGCCCTGTCTAGGACTATGTCCTAGCAAAAGAGATGTAAACCCAAATGTTAGGTGTAATTTCTGGGAGAAATCCTTATGTGTTTAGTAATATTGATGCTGCCACAATCACTGCTCTTTGCATATTTGGTGATGAGCACTTTGTTGACAATATCTTTAACTATGTCGATGGCCCTTTGGTTTGAGGATAAAGCCACTTTTTCAGTACAAAGGGTCATTTCAAAGCTTGGACAGGAGTTGCCAGGATATCTGGTTGTAAGTTGGGGCTGGACCCAGATTTTAAGGAACATAAAGCTTATATAACTTTGGAAACCCTTAAAAATAAGAAGACTGAGTGGAGATAGGGATAGGGAGTTAACTGTTTATGGGGACAGAGTTTCAGTCTGGAAGATGAAAAAGTTCTAGAGATAGATGGTGGTGATGCTTGTACAAAAATGTAAACGTACTTAATACCCACTATATCATACAGTTAAAAATGGTTAAAATGGTGCATTTATGTTGTGTATATTTTACCACAACATAAACCACCTTACTAAAAAGGTGCTAGACCTTTAAGAATAAAATCAAACCCGGACAAAAATATAATACAAAATTGCTAGAGGTCCTCCTAGAGCCTTGTAACACCCATGTGGAGTTAGAGGCCCTGAAGCTTAACTTCACAATAAGTCTGTCTCATTTAAATCTATGTCACTATTTAAAACTTTCTATTATTACATAAGCAGCGCATATGCTATGCTTTGTCAAACATTAGAAACAAGTTAAAAAGCAATCACCCAGCTTTTTACTACCTCCTGGAGAGCCTCACTGCAACAACTATGTGTGTACGTGTACAAAACCAAAAAAGCAGTATCATATTCTAAAGTTGTTTTGTAACTTTTTAATAATCTGTGTCATTCAGTTAACACCCTCTGCTTTTGTATTTCAGTATATTTTCATCTTATCTCATCCAATTTCCATACATATTATAATTTCTCTAATTTGCTCAGATTATTGTTATAGCTGGTTTATCCAAATCAATACCCAATCTAGGACTACACGTGTTCCCTGAGTTAATCTAGTATAGTCCCATTTTTAGGACACTGACTACTGAAAGCAAATGAGTTGTCTTACAGAATGTTCCACCTTCTAGATTTGTCTGTTTGCATCCTTGTGGTGATGTTTAGCTTGGTTCTCTAGCCCCTAATATAGAAACTCTAGCAAGGGTGTCTAACCTTTTTTTTTTTTCCTCTGCTGTACAGTTAATTTTTAATTTTTTTTCCCTAAAGACAGGGTCTCACTATGTTGCCCAGGCTGGTCAAGGTAAACATTTTTGAAAAACTAAAATATAGTCACTATTTATAGTAAAGATATATAATCCATATACAATGAAATCTATGTAAGATACTACTCTCTCTTCCCAAAGAATGTCAGGAGAAAAATATGTATAATGAGTTATATATTATGAGTGAAATGATTCCAAGAAATAGAAAAAAATATTTGACAAGCATCTTCTCTGTACTCTCAAGGAAATTAAATATAATATGGATCCTGTGAAATACTAAACTAGAGAAAAAAACAAGATGAAAAAGGGACTGGAAATTATAAAGAAAGAAACAGAAGAAAAATCCACTAACTACCGGGAAATCACAAGATGTGGAGCTGACATGACAGAAAACAGTCAGTGATGTAGATGATAGGATGGAGAATATCACATGATAAAAATGACAAGAGTATCACAGAATAAAGCTGGGTAGAGAGATGAGATGATGGAGAGAAATCACAGATGTGTGGGACAGTTATATTGATTCAACATACAGACAGAATCCCTGATGACAACGGAAGAGTAGTCAAAAACAAAAGAACAGAGTCATTTCTAAAACCTAAAAAACCCACTTTGAGCTGGGCACAGTGGTGTGCACCTGTTGTCCCAGCTCCTTTGGAGGCTGAGGCAGGAGGATCACTTGAGCCCAGGAGTTCAAGGATGCAGCTACTGGACTCTAGCTGGGGTGACAGAATGAACTCTGTCTCAAAACATAAACAAAAAACCCCTCAATTGGACTATATTCCAGGCAAACTGAGTTAAGAAATCACTGAGACCAGAATAGCTCTTGTGAAGTTCCCAACAAAAGATTCCTAGTAGGAACATTTGGATAGCTGAAGCGGACCATTTAGTAAGGGGAATAAAATGAGACTGGCCTGATTTTTTTCCCGGGCATTTTAGATGGCATAAGGACTGGAACAATGTAGAAAGAATGTTGAGGAGAAAAGGATGTTGCCCCATAATTCTGTAAATGGTTTCAAAGTTATGGAAATGTAAAGGTGGCCAAAATACTCTTAAAATAATAAGCACACTAAAATAAATAACTCATATAGCTGGCTTTTTGAAAAAAGTGAGTTGAACCACTAGGTAACAGCTTAATTTTTTAAAATGTGGACATAAGACATAACATTTGAGATAAAGAGGAAGTGGAGGCTTCTGGATAAAGTTAGTAGTGTGAAGCTGTACTACTTAGGATATAGTCCAGGTAGCCAAAGACCTCAAAACTTTTGTGACTTAAACAAAGTAGAATTTTGATTTTCTCTTACATAATAGTGCTAAGGTAGGCAGTCCAGAGCTGGTACTGTATCTCTGCTATTCTCCACATGTGGCTTCCATCCCTGCATCCCAAGGTGGCTGCTCTAGCTTCTGCCATCATGTTAGGATCCTGGTCAGTGAGAAGGGGGGAAAGAAAGGAGAGCACCCACTCACTCCATTTAAGGGCATGACCTAGAAATGGCATAATCACTGTTGCTCACATCCCATTGGTTAGAACTCAGACATATGGCCACACCCAGGTGCAAGGGAAGCTGGGAAATGTAGCTTTTAACTGGGTGGCGGTGAACCCACCTAGAACTGGGGAACTATTTATTATTTAAGGATGAAGGATTGTGGTGAATAATTAGCTGCTTCTGTCACAGAACTACTCCCCCAGCATACACATGAAGTAATAATGACTTTTAGTAATCAAAGGTTATCTGTTGACAACCTGAAAAAGAGGTTGAGCCAGGGGGCCAAAGGGTAGGAAGAACATAAAAATCTGGGGGTGGCCTGATGCCTGATAATAGACAAAAAGCCTAGTTAATAAAATTGTATACATTCTCCTAAATTACACCCCCTTCCCCAGCTGGAGAGAGGCCGTGTGAGTGAGGAAGTAATCAACTCAGAGGAAATAATTTAAGAAAAACCTTCAAGAGTAGAAGAAAACAACTCAAGAAAATAAATTCAAGAAAAGCCTTCAAGAGCAAAAGCCCTTATAAATCACAGCACTGTCTCAGCACAGGCAGAAAAACTTGGCTGGGCTCACTATTTTTCAGAGTGTCAGCCTGGGTTGACAGAAATATTGTGAGAATAGAATATACCCCCAAGCAGAAAAGAGGACATCTTGGCCTGATGTGGTGGCTCACACCTGTAATCCTAGTAGGGAGATAAGGTGGGAGGCAGAAGGATCGCTTGAGGTCGGGAGTTTGAAAAGAGGACATCTGAAAAACTTTCAGGAGTCTTAGAAAAGAAGGAAATCCTGCCCTTGGCAACAATGTGTATGGACCTGGAGGGCATTATGCTAAATGAAATAAGCCAGACACAAAAAGACAAACACTATATGATGTTACCTACACGTGGAATCTGAAATAGTCGAATTTATATGAACACAGAGTAGCACAGTGGTTTCCAGGGAGTGAGGGGAGTGGAAATGGGGAAATGATGGTCAGAGGGTACCAAGTTCCACTTATGCAAAATAACTAAGTTCTAGAAATCTACCCCACAGCATAGTGCTATAGATAATAATACCATCCTGTTCACTGTTGTTAAAATTTGCTAACACTTATGTTGAGTGTTTTTCACACACACAAGGTTTGACAATTAAGTTTGCAAATTCATCCTAGAAATAGTGCTACATACCTCATTGCTAAATATCACTATAGTCACTTTTGAAATACTCCCCTTGGGAAACTACACCCTGATGCCAGCGTCTAGTCCACCCTTCAAAGCAATTTTGAAACTCTTTTACTGGAATGACCATGATATCTAGTGTCATATGACGGTCTCACAATTA
>NW_003852432.1:840885-842609 GCF_000181295.1 Otolemur garnettii
TAACAGCAGTGCAAAGCACTGCTTTGGCAAAATCGTACACATTTTTATATTCTGTCTTTGTGTTTTCATTCAGTTCGGTTCAAAATATTTAAACATTTTTCTTGAGTCCTCTTTGACCCATAGGTTATTTAGAAGTGTGTTGTTTGATTTTAAAATATTTTGGGACTTCCCAGAAATCTTGCAGTTACTGATTGGTAGTTTGATTTTGCTGTGGTCTGATTACATACTTTGTACGATTTCTATTCCCTTAAATTGGCTGAGGTTTGTGTTATGGCCCCAAATGTGGTCTATCTTAATGAACATTCCATGTGTACTTGTAAAGAAAATGCATTGTGCTGTTGTTGGATGGAATGTTCTATGAAAGTCACAAAAAGGTCTAAGTGGTGGACAACGTTCAGGTTTTCTACCTCCTTACTGATTGTTTTGGTCTATGTCATCAACTTATTAAGAGAAGAGTAGGAAGTTTCCATCTGTAATTGCAGACTTCATTTCTTTTTTTAAGTTCTATCAATGTTTGCCCCATGTATTTTGTTTTGTTTGGCATATAAACAACAGAAATTTATTTCTTACAGTTCCAGAAGCTAGGAAGTCCAAGATCAAGGTGTCACACAGTCAATGTCTGGTGAGGGCCCTCTCCGGGTTCACAGACGGCTGTCCTCTTGCCGTTGTCTTCACTTGGCAGAGCCTCGTGTATTTTGAAGCTCCATGTTACACGCACGCAACTTTGGGATGGTTATCTTCTTGGAGAATTGATCCCTTTATCACTGTGCGTGCCCCCCATCTCTGAGAATATTCCTTGTTCTGAAGTCTACCTTATCTGATATTAAAATAGCTACTCCACCCTCTTTCCTTTAGCCTCTTTGCACTCCTGAAAGCAAGGTGGGCCACCAGGAGCTTTACTGAAACCACCTGTGAAAATTTGGCAAGTGTTTTCACTTTAGTCATATCTGCTTAAATCAGTATGGTCTGATCAGGAAATAAAGCCTCAATGTGTGCTGCCAGTGTTTCTATCAGTCCTTGAAGAAAACAGATTTCATTAAGTTGATCTAAGCAAACTTCCTTGGATGGGTTATCCACGGCATTCACCCAATGGAAGAAACCCTGCCGGTTTTTCATACATAAAATTAAAAAGAAACAGTTACTCCCACTTTCTTTGGGAATATGTGTGCTTTATAGCTTTCTCTGTCCTGTTATTTTTAGCTTCTTTGATGGATATAAAATATTATATGAATAATTAAAAACAAATACAGTTACACTTGAATAGAAGTTTCTTTCTTTTTTTTTTTCTTATGAGACAGAGTTTCACTCTGTCACCCCAGGTAGAGTGCTATGGCATCATAGCTCACAGCAACCTCAGTCTCTTGGGCTCAAGCCATCCGCTTGCTTCAGCCTCCCAAGTAGCTAGGACAACAGATGCCTGCCACAACACCCAGTTAGTTTTTCTATTTTTAGTAGAGATGGGGTCTTGAACTCCTGAGCTCAAGCAATCCACCTGCCTCAGCCTCTCAGAGTACTTGGATTACAGGCATGAGCCACTGTGCCTGGCCAGGATGGTTTCTTATTATGAAGACGATAGTTTGCTCTGAATTGATTCATAAATTCAGCAGAATCTCAATAGGATTTATTTGGGCAGAAACTTGACAAAATGATTCTAAAGGTCATCTTCTTTCAAAGGAACACTTGGAAGAAGATTAAAGAGGAAAGAGTAGCATAAAATAAAAAAA
>NW_003852432.1:842891-846800 GCF_000181295.1 Otolemur garnettii
AAAAAAAAAAGACAAATAATGGTATTAAAAAATCAAGGCCTAGTGCTGTGGCTCACATCTATGATCCTAGCACTCTGGAAGGCTGAAGTCGGAGTATTGTTTGAGGTCAGGAGTTCCAAGACAGTCTTTTTCTTTCTTTCTTTCTTTCTTTTTTTTTTTTTTGAGACAGATTCTTACTTTGTCACCCTGGGTAAAGTGCCATGGCATCATAGCTCAGAGCAACCTCAAACTCTTGGGATCAAGTGGTCCTCTTGCCTCAGTTTTTCATTTTTAGTAGAGATAAGCTCAGGCTGGTCTCGAGCTTGTGAGCTCAAGTAATTCACCTGCCTTGGCCTCCCAGAGTGCTAGGATTACAGGCATGAGCTACCAGGCCCAGCCTCAAGACAGCCTTGAGTAAGATTGAGAGCCGCATCTCTACCAAAAATAGAAAAACTAGCTGGGCGTTGTGATGGATGCCTGTAGTCCCAGGTACTTGTGAGGCTGAGGAAAGAGAATTGCTCCAGCCCAAGAGTTTGAAGTTGCTGTGAGTTATGATGATGCCACAGCATCTACCCAGGGCAATAGAGTGAGACTCTACCTTTAAAAAAAAATTATATTGGAAAACTATTTTGAACTGCGCAATAACAACAACAAGTATTTCAAACTTGTGGGATTAGAAACCAAGTGACTGCAAATCCAAAGAGTACAGGCATCCTTGAGACCATCTGGAATGACAGAGGATGCTGGGGTTTCTCTAAGTGTAGCCTGAGGGCTTGCATCCCTTTATTTAGATGATAAAGGAACAGGAGCCTTAGAAGGTTATAGAACTTTGGCACACTAGGACTACACAGGAACAAATAAGTCACTAAATAAAAAGTTTGTCTGGGGTTCGGCCAGTGGCTCACACCTGTAATCCTAGCACTCTGAAAGGCTGAGGTGGGTGGATTGCCTGAGCTCAGGAGTTCAAGACCAGCCTGAGCAAGAGCAAGACATGCTCCCCTCTCTAAAAAATAGCCAGGCATTGTGGTGGGTTCCTGTAGTCCCAGATGCTTGGGAGGCTGAGGCAAGAGAATCACTTGAGCCTAACATTTGAGATTGCTGTGAGCTATGATGCGATACAGTGAGACTGTCTCAAAAAAAAAAAAAGTTTGTCAAAATGATATCAGTCAATTTTTTTGGAGGATGGACAGATAAAAATTATTTCTAAAGTATTAGAACTTCATGAACATTACTTCTGTAATACACTTTTTGAAAAATTATAAGAAATAAAAACAGAATTTGTTAAAATGATCATTGAGTTTAATTCATTTGGTGCCTTGTTAAATAGGAGAGACAAAGGTAAAGTTGAGTCAAAGATGATTTTTGAGGACTTGAACCAGGTTGCCCTGGAGTACTGTGGTGGTAAGACAGAAACCAAGACTTCAGAAGAAAGAGCCTCCTGAAGACGAGACCATGAGTTAGCTGATACAGGATGTCTCCTGACCCAAGGGGCTGAAGATATGCCGGGACTATGGCCGGGAACCCCAATGGGCTCAAGTGGCTGGAGAAGGGGCTGTGTAATGAGAGGGCCTTGCAGCTTGGTCCTGTGGACTGGACGGGAAAGTCCGTAGAAATCCTCACCAGCGCAGATGACCCAGCAGACCGGCGATAAGGGCCCAATCACCAACCCCAACGTAGGAGTATTGACGTGAATAATCCAATATACTAGTTCTCAGCCCTGTCAGACCCAAGTCCTCTTTTTATAGCAAATATTTTGGCACATCCTGTCACCAGCCTAAAATAAAATTCACCGTGATTATATCCTATCTATACGAATACATTTTTCTTTTTTTTGCAGTTTTGGCCGGGGCTGGGTTTGAACCTGCCACCTCCTGCATATGGGGCTGGCGCCCTACTCCTTTGAGCCACAGGCGCTGTCCCCAAATATGTTTTTCAAAAATTGATCTGCTGCTCCAACTGTAACATGAAAGGAAAAATATAATACAGATGCCAATATGTAAATGCTCACGAGCCACTCCATCCGAAGTCACGAAATAGAATCAGAAGCTTGAACCCAGCATGCAGTTGGTGCAAAAACAGACACGTAAAGGCTACTTGACTTGGCTACTCAAAACCATAAAGCTGCACTACAGATTGATAAATGGGGTTCAAAGTAGCCAGTCGAGGTGGGGTGGCCTTACAATGAAGAGCATGAGAAGCGGGAGACCAGCCCGCCGCGCCCAGGGGCCGTAGGGGCGGAGCCAAGCCTCCGCGTTCCATGGCGGCGCGGCGCCACCTGGTGGCAGCTGCCGTCTCTGCCTACGTGGCCGTGTGAAAAATCCGAGTCTTGGGGCTGTCTGGGCTTCCTGCCATCTCTGGTTTCCTTGGCTTGGGAGATCCGCGGCGAAAATACCTGATCCAGAAGAGACGCCCCACCTCCACCGCCGGTTGTCTGTCGGCTTTGCCTTTCCCTCCAAGTTCCATTCAGAGTGAATTCCAAGTAAATTTAAAGTTGAGTAGGGCATCCTAATCCACTTACTAAATAGATTTTACTGTACTGTGACCAGCTTTGTCATGATTTTTCAAGCTGTGAATAACTTTTGGACAAGTGCCGAACAAAACAAAGTACCATCTTCCCTAGATTTACACAGTGGCTACATTCCTGGAAACGTCTGTGTGTGTTAAAGTGGCAGTGGGGGTGGGGAGAGACCTCTGGCTTAGGGACTTAGGATCTAGACTCTAGAGTAGTTGTAAATGAGATCATGCAGGCTGCTGGCTCTCTCTGCCGGATTTCTCACATCACGAGCCTTACCTGTTAGGTGCTGTTAGAACCATGGTGACTTTCCAAAACACCCCCTACCAATTAAAAAATTCAAACACCTCCAAAGGTGGGACTCATTAACTTAGAACCTTTGACTCGGAAAAAGTTAACAACCTGGTCAAACGTGTCAGTTTAGACAAAATTGTAGGACCTCTGAGTTGACAGAAGGCTAGAGAGAATTAATACAAAGACAGCTAAAGTGGCCGAAAGAGACCGTGTGGAGGCACACACCTGTAGTCTCAGTCACTCAGGAGGCTGAGGTGGAGTTCCAGGCTGAAATGAGCTACGATCTTGCCACTGCGCTCCAACCTGGGTGACAGAGCAAGACTCTGTCTCTAAGAACATAAAATGAAATAGCCAAGCAGATAGAGAGGATTATGGGGCAGATTAGAACAATGAGGTACAGAGAGAGTTTCAAAACTCAAAGAACAAAGTGTGAAGAAGTTTCACATAAGCCCCACACTTCCTTGGGGACACCTCTTAAAACCAAAAAGTCATTTTGTGAAGCATGATATTATTTGCCTAGCATAGGCATGGAATTCATTCTGTGGGAGAAGTTCAAGAAAATTAAGTAATATAAAAAGATGCTCAAGAAAGATTTGTGTCATTCTTCTAAACTCGTTCTTCAGAATACTCATTTCAATGGGTATTACTAGAAGTTTCATGAGGACAAAAGGGCTCTCAATTCAAGTTGGCTTGGGCAGTGGTGTCATCTATCACCCCTCATGGTGGCCATGAAAATGCTGCGCCGAGACCTCCAGTTGCAGGGAGACTCCCCCTATTGCCCTTCTGGATCCACCACTGCATTTGTGCCATTGTATCAACATTGTCCTAAGTTGTTCCTGCCAGTGGCTGAGGATGACAGGGGTAGGGGACTAAGCGGGGCCCCTTCTGGGGACACATGGACTCCTGTAATGAACAACTGACTTGAAGGCTCCTCTCCACTCTGCTGAAACTTTCCTGGAACTGTGCTGCAGCCTAAGACTCATCCTGCCCCATCCTCCTTGCTTTCCCATTGGCCAGACCCATGCAAAGAGGTCCACAGCCTCTGGGGCAGAGAGCAGGATGGGGGAAGGTGGAGACTGGCCTGGCTGGGCTGGGGCAGATGGAAGATACTCAGCATTTACCAA
>NW_003852432.1:847910-862345 GCF_000181295.1 Otolemur garnettii
TGCTACGGGCACTGAGCCAAGGCTACTTAGTTTATCTTAGAAATAGATAGCAGAAACTAGCTCTCCTCTTTACTTTTAAAAAATATTTACAATTCAAATAGCTCCCAAGAAGATGGCTCTTCTTGATTGTGGGCCTTTTGTTTGCTGAGCACCTCAGCCAGCTTGTGTATCTTGTTTAGATGTAGGAGTTGGGCGAGCTGCATTGCCCTGTGAGTTAGAGGAGGGTCTGGGAGGAAGGGATGGGGAGCCAGGTTCCTGGGGAGGGAGGGAAAGCACCTGTTAGGTGACTTCTTGATCTTCAGTAGCATCCCCTGACTCACAAAATGCTTCTTACAAATTTCTTTAGAACGAATGAAAGGACTGAGTCTGCACTCAGAGTAGCCAGGGGATAAAATAACAATGGCACACAATGGTGCTGGAGGCAGAAATTAGCAGAGAGGCTGAGAAATGTATATCTGCCTTTCTCAAGGACAAGAGAACTGGGCTACAAATGATTTTAAGAAACACACTCATCTGGTGTCTTGGCTCCCAGAGATTTTATTTGGCTGCGAGGAAGACTGTTAATCAGGTACACAGACAGCTGCTTTGAGAAGCTAGGGAGAGGCTTGGCACCCATAGCATTGTGGTTACGGTGCCACATACACTGAGGGTGGCAGGTTTGAACCCACCCGGGCCAATTAAATAACTGCAACAAAAAAATAGCCGGGCATTGTGGCAGGTGCCTGTAGTCCCAGCTACTTGGGAGACTGAGGCAAGAGAATCACTTAAGCCCAGGAGTTTGAGGTTGCTGTGAGCTGTGACGCCACAGCACTCTACCAAGGGCGACATAGTGAGACTCTGAGGAAGGAAATGTGGTATTCTAGAAAAGTTTTCTTTTAAAAAATGCTTAAAGCGATAAGATTTAGCTGTCTGCTGGAAACAAGAGAGAGAGGAGAGAGAGATAATATATTAAAAGAGAGAAGAGAGAGAAATTGGGGAAAATGTGAACACTGGATATTTGATGATATTATAATTTATGGGAAATAAGGCTCTGGAGACAGGCCAATGCCAAGGCTGGGGTCAGAGAAGGGCTCAAATCCCATAGACGCTGAGTTGATTTGGTGAGGAACAGGGAAGGTCAGGACTTCACATACCCATCACAGTAACATGGCTTATGCCAGACTGCACCTGCTGAAGGTTGAAGCCTGCAACCCAAGGTCTTAGTGATGACAACTGAGAGGAATGGGCACAGTGGGGCTGACCCTGTGAAGAGAGGCCCTGGGGCCATCACCCCACTGCCTGCTGCACTCTGAGAATCACTGCTACCCAGAGCTCACACCTGTGCTTGGTAATAATGATTTAATTGATTATAATATAATTATTATATAATAATATTATTAGCTTATGTTGTTAATAATAGCTTACACTGTTCTGGGCTTTACTTTTCTCATCTGTGAAGTATAGTTAATAATGACAGCTATTTTACACAATAATGAGAATCTCATTAGATTGTAGATGTGGAGACACTTTAAATAGGCCAAGCATTTACTAGTGAATGTTCTGATATGCGTGCGTGTGGCAATCCCCACCACATTCTTCTTGCATCCAGATATGGTCTTTGAATGACAGGGAAGGGAGGGGATGGATGAGACAGGCATCCCTTTCCTTCTTTGTCCAAGGCATTGTGTTTAATTAGAGGCTCAAGGCAGGTTATAAAACCAACCTAGAATAAACCATCTATGAATATTTCTTTGCATGTCATGGGTACATGGTGTGTTTTCAGTTTCTATTGCCATTATTAACATCCAAAAGCAGTGTTTTGTTTGGACATAATGAAAAAGTTGTAGTGACAGTTTACTAGACAGCATTATCCATATCCCCCCTGGAGAAATACACTGATTTATTCTAAGTCAGACAGAAATTAGAGACAGAGCAAAAGCCAGAATTGCCTTTTCTCAGAGTATCTTCAGATTATTAGTCTTCCATTCATTTCCATTCATATTATAGCTCCTGTAGGTGGCTTTAACCTTAGTAACTCTCATTTTAAATTGTCAAGTTTTACCTTTCTCCATGGTGGAAACCATTTTTAAAACCATGATCTGGTATTTCTTGAGATTGGCCTCTCAGTGTTCTGTTTTTTCTAAATCAGTGGCCTGTGGTTCTGAGAGTTCATTAGCGAACCCCCAAGAAGCCTGCGGGTACGGGTGTAGGCCTTCAGAGCACTGCAAGCTTCTGTTTCCCCTGAGGCTGGCTGCCTCATCAACACCAGTAGAGTCTTAATTAACCCGATGTTTATTCTTGTTCTCAAGACTTATAAGGGCATTTATAAAGCTTTAATCTCATTTCCATCACATTATTTTTAAGTGGGTCCATCTTGGTATTATGCCCTGAAGACATTTTCTCTTTCCTCTGAATTCCATCTCAGGAACTTTAATATACATTTTTACATTGTTCTGGGATTGTTTTTGCAAATGCCATGTCCTTGTGGATTTTAATTGACTCTGGATAACAATGTTTTGCTTCTTTTCTGTTTTAAATGGTAAAAGTTTATTGGTAATTAAAATCTTTATCAATCCCTTGTGTGGTGTTATTTTCATCTAAGAAATAGTCTCTGAGAAATCAATTTCAGGGATAAGCCCATTTAGCAAAGGTTGTAGTTTCTCCCTTTGTTTGGGGAGAGGAACCACGTGGCAGCCAGGGCTGTCCATGAGAGAAAAGGGTTTATTTTACAATAAACAGACACTGAAGGGCAACCGGGCCCCTGGAGGATACCACACATGAATAAGACACGTATTTGGCATGTTTGCCTACACAGCATTCACTTTTCTGGAACAGCACATGTCAATTAAACTGAAGCTTAAGGAACCAGGCATGGAGAATTGGCCAGAACCAAAAGCAAGGAGCTTCTGTCTCACAGCCAGAATGGCCTGATCAGGATGCTGTCCCCACTGCCACACCTTCATGGAGATGAGTGGCATCCCTGCGTATGACATGCAATTCAGGAAGCTGAGGATCTGAGGGTGAGAGGAGGGAGGGGTTACTGGAACTGGGAAAAAGAGACTCCACTATAGCTGTGTTAGGAACCAGGCCACACAGCAGGAGATGAATGGTGTGGGCTGAGGGAAAAGCTTCATCTGTGTTAATAGCCACTCCCCATTGCTAGTGTCACCACTGAACTCCACCTCCTGTCACATCATCAGCGGCATTAAATTCTCTAGGCATGACCCCTACTGTAAATTGCTCATGTGGGGGAATCTAGGTTGCAGCTCATGAGAATCTAATGCTTGATAATCTGAGGTGGAGCTGAGGCGGTGATGCTAGCTCTGGAGTGGCTACAAATACGGATCAGCAGCAGCAGAGAGGTTTGACTGCGCAGAGACCATAATTAATCAATTGATCAATTGCTTGCAGACTTACATCAAAACCTTATCATTGAGGCTGGGCCCAGCATCACAGCTTATAGCAACCTCCAACTCTTGGGCTTAAGCGATTCTCTTGCCTTGGCCTCTCAAGTAGCTGGGACTACAGGTGCCCACAACACCCAGCTAATTTTTTGGTTGTAGTTGTCGTCGTTGTTTGGCAGGCCCAGGCTGGATTTGAACCCGCCACCTCTGGTGTATGTGGCTGGTGCCTTAGCTGCTTGACCTACAGGCGCCAAGTCACCTGGCTACTTTTTGTTGCAGTTTGTCAGGGGCCAGGTTCGAACCTGCCACCCTCAGTATATGGGGCTGGAGCCGGCCATGAGGTAGGGTGCCAGCCATGAGACCCCATCTTTACTAAAAAATAGAAAAAGTAGCTGTGTGTTGTGGCAGGTGCCTGTAGTACCAGCTACTTGGGAGGATCACTTGAATCCAGGACTTTGAGGTTGCTGTGAGCTATGATGTCACAGCATTCTACCCAGGACTACTGAGTGAGACTCTGTCTCAAAAAACCAAAACATTGGCTTGGTACAGTGGTTACGGTGCTGGCCACACGCACCAAAGCTGGTAGGTTTGAACCCGCCCCAGGCCGGCTAAACAACAATGACAAGTGCAGTAATAACAACAACAACAAAAATAGACAGGTGTTGTGGCGGGCACCTGTAGTCCCAGCTACTTGGGAGGCTGAGGCAAGAGAAACACTTAAGCCCAAGAGTTTGAGGTTGCTGTGAGCTGTGATGCTACAGAACTCTACAGAGGGCAACATAGTGAGACTCTGTCTCAAAAACAAAAACAAAACAAAACAAAAACCCTATCAGTGAGTGGCAAGTGACAATTAAGCTGCATCTGGAGGCAGGCACACACTTCCGGTGTCACTGTCTCTCATTAGCCGCCAGTGGGACTGTCTAGTTGCAGGAAAGCAAACTCAGGCTTCCCACTGATTCTGCATTGTGGTGAGTTGTACAACTATTTCATTATGTATTACAACGTAATAATAATAAAGTGCACAATGAACATAATATGTTTGAATTATCCTGAAACTATACTCCATGCTCCTGTTCGTGGAAAAATTGTCTTCCATGAAATCAGTCTCTGCTGTCAAAAAGGTTGGGGATTGCTGCCCTAGAGGAAGCCACCACCAAAGGAACAATTTCTGTCCGTGAAGGAACACAGCCAGGGAGGGAACAGTTGTCCTGACCTCATTCTCCTCCTCCCCCTGACCTGCTGCCTGGGCTTCCCATTGGCCAAACCCACCTGGAAGCCAGATGCAGTGAGCCCTTAGAATAGTTTGTACAGATCAACTTGGAGAACAGACAGGAACCAAACCACCAAAGGAACCACAGGCAAAACCATTGAGGGTGCAGGTTTTTCAGAAGTGAAAATTGTGGTCTCCTTAATAGGGAAAGAACCCCAATCAGCTGCAGTGCTGGTCAAAATAAGAGGTGCATGGAGTGGGTTGTAGAGGAGGGAAGTTGCAATACCATGGCAATGCCTTGTAACCCCCATGCAGAAACAAGAGCTAAACTTCCACCTATGTTTTTCTTTGCAGTGATATTGATATTTAAATTCTTCCTTCTCATTAGTGTACATAAGATGCATTTGTGGCATTTAAATTTATCATTCACCCTAGAAGTTTTAAAATACAAAGGTAGATAGAAACAAACAAGGAGGAATGGATATCACCCCCAAATCTAGACTTAGAGGGGAACACAGTAACTGAGAAAGCTGCTATGGTCAGAATGTTCGTGTCCCCTCAAGACTTGTATGTTGAAACCTAATCCCCAAAATGATAGCATTAAAAGGTGGGGACCTCTGGGAGATGATTAAATCCTGAAGGTGGAGACATCATGGATGGGATCAGTGCCTGTGTAAAAGAGACCCCAGAGAGCTTGCATGCTGCTTCTACCAGGTGAGGACACAGTAAGAAAGTGCTGTCAAAGAGCAATAGACCTTCACCAGACTCCAGATCTGCCAAAAGACCTTCACCAGACTCTTGATCTTGGTCTCCAGAACTGTGACAAATAAGTTTGTTTATGGTATTTTTGTTACAGCAGTTTGAACAGACTGAGACAGAAGTTTTGTGTTTTTCTCTATAAAGAAGTGTTTTTTTAAAAAATAGAGGCACTATGTTAGGTGGAGATTATTTTTAATAGTGAAGAAAAATTATAGAATAAAAATATATGTGGGTTTGGATAGTACCAGAGGAGGGTCCAGGTCTCAGAGAGGATGGCAAGGAGTAACAGGTTGACTTACCACAATCATGTAGGTGCCCAAAGTAGAAAGGAGATTCAATTAAACAAAGCAAGACAGGGCAAACAGCAGGAACATCATGATGGCAGCACCAGTTGTCTTGCCCCTGGGCAGCATGGTGGGCCCAGAGGAGCACTGTGTGTGCAATGGATTGCCTTGCAGCCGGTGCACCCACGGTTAAGGGCCCATCGCCCTTTACAGCAAACAATAATCAAACCAGTCTCTTCCTCCAGAGAGCAAATAGTTGTAAGGTAGTCGTGCTTGGTCACCTAGACCTACTTAATTGCCCATGTGACTAGCTACAGAAATGGCTCAGAGTCAGAGGACATTTAGGTCTTGAAATTTGGCAGACTTAGCAAAGATGTGTAGAGATGCTTTAATCCCATGGCAGAAAGCCTTGCCCACCAGTTACGCTTTACTGGACATTTGCTATTATCAGCCACTAGATGTCCATTTCCCTATTTGTTCTTATGTAACACCCTTCAATTTCCTTTGGGGAAACCACCCAGCCTGCAACAGCATTCAATGAGATGGTCAGTTAGCCACCCCTACCTGAATTCCTGGAGCTTCTCTGGTATCAGTGCATCCTGTGACTGGCTCTTTGGTTGCTCTTTGATTCTGTGAGCCCACCCACATCCTTCCAATGATTTGCTTTTGGTTTAAATTAGATTCAGCCTTTCTCAGTGGCAACCAAAGAACTCTAATATATAATGGTCAGTGCTGGCTCAGTACCCGTAGGACAGTGGTTACTGCGTCAGCCACATACACTGAGGCTGGCGGGTTCAAACCCAGCCCAGGCCAGCTAAACAGTAATGACAACTGCAACAAAAAATAGCTGAGCATTGTGGTGGACACCTGTAGTCCCATCTTCTTAGGAGGCTGAGGCTTAAGCCCAAGAGTTAGAGGTTGCTATGAGCTATGATGCCATATCACTCTACCCAGGAAAATAGCTTGAGACTCTGTCTCAAAAACAAAAAAGAAATAAAAAAAGAGAATTAATAAATAAAAAATTAAAATTAAAATGGTCTGTGTTCTCAAAGATTTCATAGTTCCACCAGGGGACACAGATATGTGAACAAATAACTATGATGGTATGAGAAATGGTGGTATTCAAGGCACACGAAGGCCACCAGAGTAGCATAGAAGAACTCCATTAATAAGGACAAGTGTCATGAGTGTGATAGGTATAAAAAATGAAAGCTGAACAAGGTGATGTATACTTATAGTCCCCGATACTTAGGAGGCTGAAGATGGAGTCTAGGAGATCAGCTAGGGCTGTTACAATAATCTAGGTAAGAGCTGATGGAAGCTAAAACTGTGGCCTCCATCATCTCAGTAGATTGAAATCCTTTAAGAGTTCATAAGCACATTAAATTAATAGGGTGGCTATACGATTTTACCATTTATACAGGGACATTCTAAGAGCTAAACGGGTATATGTTAATAATGATACCAGTGCAATGGGCACAAATTGGGAAGTATGGTAACTCTTCACATTAATCTCTTTTAAGTTCAGCTTCTACATGTCCCTCACCAGCATCAACAATGCTCAGTGTATTTGATTGTAACATGTTGAAAGGACATTTGCTTTGTTTTTAATTTTTATTGGATACAGGAAGAAACCCACAAACATTAGGCATCCTCCCAGCTCCGATGTCTTCTCTGGCCTAGTCCAGCCAGGATTTACCACTTGGCCCAACTGAGCACACAAAGGAGGGTAACTATGTTCTTTCTACCCTCAGCCCCCAGCCTTTACTTGCTGACTGGGGGTCTTAAATATCATGTCAACCTTCATGGCTTTCCCACATCTCCCAAAATAGGACTTGATATTTCTCCCATGCTCTCCCTAAAGGCAAGTAACTTGTCTATCTGTCTTTGTTCTAATATACTCAGCACCAAGCACAGTGTCTGGTACTTACCGTGTTTCCCCCAAAATAAGACACTGTCTTATATTTATTTTTTTCTCAAGAAGACACACTACAGCTTATTTTCAGGGGATGTCTTCCTCTCTGAGTCGAAATACATGGTGTGGCTATGCAGATATGCTGTGTAGCCATGCCCATCACTAGGTCTTATTATTGGGGTAGGGCTTATATTTAATAAATGCATAGAAATCCTGCTAGGGCTTATTTGGGGGGTAGGTCTTATTTTCGGGGAAACACGGTAGCAGGAACTTGATTATTAGCCTATTGAATATTGTTTAGTATTTTCTGTTGAAAGGTTGGCCAAAGCTCCTTCTCCATCCCCAGTACACAAAGATGCCTCTATTTCTCTCTCCTCTTTGAAAGAGGAGGTTGATTTCTCCCCAGAGGCCCTCTCCTCTGGATTGGTTATCTTGTCTTTGCTTGGTTGCTCTGTGATTTCCATTGAGCGGGTGGTAACTTTTTCCCAAATTAGTTTCCTGATAAGTGAGCTCCTGTTCCCATCAGTCCTTCTCCAGGCTGGAGCCTCCCTTTAGTACAACCTGCAATAATTAGGGACTCACTTGGAGGTTTATTGGTGGAAGTTCAGAAGCAGTTTGTTATAAACACCATCTCACCTCTCCCAGTGGTTAGTTGGCCCACAGTGGAAGAATAGCATTATAGGAGTTGATAGCAAGTACATAGATGCCAGGGAAGATCACCCTGTTTTGGCTAGGTGTCATGGTCCTAAAAAGTTCTCTCCTAGGGAACTGGCTACAGGAACATTCAGGAAGTGCTCATTTGAATCCTCTTGTTCCCAGAGGCTGTGGCCCAAGGTGGCTCTCATGGGTATTTTCAAATTGCATGAAGATGCCACTGGAGAGGATATCTTCTTGTGGCTCTTGTCTTTTTGAACAGGAGGGTCGATGCTTCTGTTAGAGCCCAGAAAGTTGGGGGTCATTGAAAATAATAGAAGAAAAAGAAAACATTGTTAAAATCTAACTTTAAAACCATTTTTTAATCATGTCTTTTTCCAACATGAGTGCCTTGATCACACGTACAAATATGGAAATGAAGGGTAATGACAATATGCATACGTGGAGTGGAGTATCTAAGAGAGACCTAAGGAGACTGAGAGATGAGGAGGACCAGGAGCTGAGACCTGCCCTATCAAAGGGGTACAGACAACCCTTCAAATCTTAGGCATTACTCTGATATGTTGGGAACTTAATTCATGTTATGAGTCAAAGGTAAAATGCCAGGGATCAAAAATTCAGGACCAGAGAAGTGATATAAACTGGGGCTCCCCAAGGGATGGCAGCCTTGGTAACCAAGGTAACCATGGGGTTGTTGAGCACGGAGAGAGTCCCTTGTAAAGAGCTGCTGTCTCCTTCACCTTCTCTGGAAGAGAGAGCCTTCCCAGAATACCCGGAGAGCTAGACATATGGCGCATTATATAAAAAACAATAGCAAGAAAGAGACAGCTGCTGCTCAGGAATGTGGAGGGCAGGAGAGATGGGAAAGTGGGTTTCTCTGTTGGTGCAGTGAAGAAGAGTTGCTTTTGTGTCCAGGGAGCATGGTGTTTCTTTCGAGGAAGTAGAGAGGATATTTTTTGAGGACTGGATGTGGACTATTTTAGAGAGATAGAGAGATAGAGATGGTAGAGATAGAGAGAGAATGCCAGCCTGGAGCCACTGTAAAAACCCTCCAAGAGGACTCCTTGAAGGGGTGAGGGGACTCTGATAGCTAGCACTGTGCTGATGTGGATACCTACAGAGTCAGCATGTAAGGTGGGGGGGGGTGGCCAGATGAAAGGAGATATCACAGCATCATCAGAATTACAATTTAGGAGTCTTTAGGGGTGGGGGGACTTCAAAGAATGGAAGATAATTCCTAAGAGAAAAAGTCAGCTTTCAACATTAGGAAACTAAGGCTGGGTGAGGAGGCTAATGCCTATAATCCTAGCATTCTGGGAGGCAGGTGGATTGCCTCAGCCCATAGGTTCGAAACCAGACTGAGCCAGAACAAGACCTTGTCTCTAAAAATAGCTGAGCATTGTGGCGGGCACCTGTAGTTCCAGCTACTTGGGAGGTTGAGGCAAGAGAATTGCTTGTGCTCAAGAGTTTGAGGTTGCTATGAGCTATAATGCCACAGAACTCTACTAAGGGAGACAAAGTAAGACTCTGTCTCAAAAAAAAACCCAAACCGTAAGGAATAGAAAGAGAAGAGTGACAGCACAGTCCTCTACTAGAAAAGGCCACCTTGATAAGAGGCCAAGCTGAGGGTAAGGGATATTGTGTGAGTTTTGATCATTTTCAGGCACTGATTATTTTAACTTCATAATTGAGGTTGCTTTTGCAATTTAAAGGGACAAAAGGACCTGTTGCATCTAACAGGGCACCCACATACGATGGGCCCTATCCAGAGAACAGGCTTTTATTGGGGACAAGAAGAAAACTTCTCCCACTGAAAACCCATAAAGGGAAGACAAAAATAAGTTTGTATTTTGATGATACCATACAAGTTGTACTTGCTCAATGTATTGGTTGCACTATTTTGCTTTAGGTTTCTATCATTTGTTATAGAAAGAGTTTAATGCAATTAGTTAGCAAATTAATAAAACTTTGGAGTTAGTGGCAGTCTCCCCTTTGGAGTCCTCTCTCTTACAGGTGAGAGAAAGAGAATCAGGGTCTTACTTAAGGGACCCTTGTGAGATGGGATTGGAGATAGTCAATAGTTAGCTCCATGAACCTGCTTCCTTCGTTTATACTTCTTTGGGTTTTTTTTTTTTTAAGCATGAAACAAAGTTTATTGAGAAAGAAAGACAGAGCAAGAGCAAGATGGGTTTGGGAACTGGCCCCCATTGTTGTGACAAGAAAAGGCCAGCTTCTACTTTGATTTAATGTACTCAGCCATCATTCCTTTTATTGAGCATCTGTCATTAGAAAACACTGGCATTAGCCTAGGGAATTAGTATTCAGATCACAGATCCTGTTTTTCTTAAGGATAGGCATATGACAAAGTTGACAGAAAAAGTCACGCATTTGACTATCTAGAATTAAAAGCAGGAACTAGGATAGGTTAGCAGAATGTCAGTGACCCCACAACTTCGGGCTGGGGGAAAAGGACACGGGAACCAACCCCATGGAGGTCGTACCTGTCTTCTGTGAGATGGGCCCTTCCCGAGAGTTGTGAGAAATGGTCAGTGGTCTGCTCAGCCGCCAACAGCATGAGGGTCTCACTGGGCTGGGAGGATGATGGGAGGCTGTTCTCAGGCTGAATGGAGAAATTGGAGTCAGAGGGCCAGTTTCTCTCATTGAGAGTTTTTAGCTTCCTTGGTGCAGAACTATGAAGGAATCTGGGGCTTGCACTTAAGTTCCACAGCCTGGCTTGGGAACCTGTGCCTGGGATCATCAGAGCAAAAATGGGACCCCTACAGGATTTCCCTTCTCTCTGCTGGGCTGCAGTGACTATTTTATTTAGAAGACAAGAACTGAATGTTTAGTATCAGAGTGGTTGGGCTATAAAACAGGTGACTTTTTCAAAGTCAATAGTAACAACCAAAAGCACACAACTTAAGTGAGAGAAGACAAGTATTTGGATTCTGCAATCTGAAGATTTGGGACAGTCCTATTTGTCAAGCTCTCCTCCTGTCTCCTGTCTGCTGGTGCCTCTACAGCAGACATCTTCAAATTATGGCCCGTGGGCCACATGCAGCCGACCTAGGACATTTATCTGGCCCACCAGATGTTTTTGCCGCACTGCCTGTCCTGCTTAGCAACCGACTCCTCCCGGGGCCTGCAGTCTGGCCCTCTAACGGTCTGAGGGACAGTGAACTGGCCCCCTGTTTAAAAAGTTTGAAGACCCCTGCTCTACAGCTACGCTAAGCAGGTCCTAGAAAGGCCTTAGGTGTGTCCAAAAGCACCCTAAATAAACTGACAGGGAAGAGCAAATCCCAGAGGGAATATTTATAAAAAAAAAAAACAAAAAACTTGTAATTAAAGGGTCAAAAAATCTTGATGTATGAAAAGCTCTACTTTACAAGTCGATTCAGAAAAACACAACACTTGCCAATGGAAAGATGGCCAAAGAACACATTAAAAAAAAAAATATATATATATATATACATATATATATATACACGTATATACGTATATATATATATATATATATGTACACCCTGTATACATATGTGTGTGTGTAACAATTATTCATTGAAAAATCAGAGATGTCACTTTTTTACCTATCATGTTAGAAAATTTGTTAAAATTTATACTACTCGATTGTGATAGGATACAAGGATCTGGACAAATATTCTTGATGACAGCTTAATAATTTGGTGTGATCTTTATGGAAATAATCTGGCAATATGTATCAGGAGCCTTGAAAATGGTATAAAATTATCAAAATGATGTTTACAAAGCATTTGAAAAGACATGGAAAAGTGTATATGATATAATCTAAAGTGAAAGAAGCAGCCTTCAGAAATAGATGTTTATATTACATTACATTCTAATAGTTGTCTATTGTAAATTGCACACGCGGGTTCTGGACAACCTGTGCCTGCGTACATGCAGACTCTGCGTGTGTATGTGTATTTCTCGACTGATCTTGGAGGGGGTGCCACTTACTGTTGACTCAGTGGAGCTGCTGGACATCTTGGGCACCAGACAGTGAGTGAATCGGATTCTCGGGTCTTTAGTAGTGATGGATAGACCTTTCTTCAGAATTTTCACTAACCGGATCCAGAATTGAAAGACAGCTTCTGGGTGATTTCTGTGGAGCCGCAGGTAGTAGATCTTTTCTGTCACTGTCCTAACTCTCAGAATGCGTTGGAGCCGGTCACAGATTCGTAGCTCCACATACTTCAGGGGGAGAATCCTGGGCATAATCAGGAAATTCCCATAGTGATGCTGGTGATTTTAATCAACCTATGAGTGTCCACCTCAAGCTCAGGTTCCTCTGGCTCTGGTTGGGGGATGCCAAAGGGAGGAAGCCCTTGTTCTAAGACAAACTCCTCTCTGATGTCCAGGACTTTAGTTTTTAAAGAATTTGCCCACTTTAATAACAATGACTGATACTGACTATATAATATCTCATTTAATTCTCACAACAATCCTTCAATGAAAGAAAGATAAGTATTATTAATTCCATGGTACAGATTTTGAGGCTGAGGCTCAGGGAACCTAAATAATTTGCCTAAGTTTAGATCTTATTAAGCGGGAACTGGAACTGAGGTTTCTTGCCTCCACTTCTAGGCCTCCTTCTCCCTCTATCCTGACTATGTTGAAGGGGTAAGGAGAAGGAAGGATGGCTTCCATATGCCTGGTTTGGTTTTTTTAAGACAGTTTCTCTCTGTTGTCTGGGCTATTGCTATGGTGTTAGCCTAGCTCCCAGCAACCTTAAATGCCTGGACTGAAGTGATCTTCTGTCCTCAGCCTCCAGAGTAGCTAGGATTAGAGGCACCTGCCCTCACACCTGGCTAATTTTTCTGTTTTTAGTAGAGACAGGGTATTTATTTGCTCAATTTGGTCTCGAACTCCTGAGTTCAAGCAATCCTCCTGGCTTGCCTTCCCACATCACAGGTGTGAGCCATTGTGCCTGGCCATTTTTTTTTCAATCCTAACACCTCAAAGTCCTATTTGACTTTATATGTTCACCTTTTCATTAGGAATCCCCTATATCTACAATGACAAAATAAAAACGAAAATACACAAAACCTCAGTCTCCCAGTACTACTTAAGAAGATTTAAAAAAAACCACACACACAAAAGCCAAAATCCTCAAAACCTAGCCCTGAGATAGGGACTGTGAACTGCTCCCTTCCAGCATGAAGCACAGTGCATGGTACATACGGATATTAAATATTTGTTAAATGAATGAAGGAAGGAATTCTGCATAGCTTATACACTGAAGAACACCATCTTTTCTTTGGATCTAAAATCCAGCTGTAATGTTATGCATGTGCCAGGCAATCATCCCACCCCTTCCGGCCCCTCCCTCAAGCTTTCCTTTACCTTCTGAGTGTGATGACAGGAGCATCACCAGGTGTTCTCTGGGTGGAAAACTGACCCTGGGGCCAGGTGACAGTGGCCATCAGGAGGATGTTGGGGAGAGGCAGGCTTGGCACTGAGGAGGTCACGCCGAGGATCATGGTGGTAGATCTGTCATAGACTTCCATGTTGTTCCCGGGCTCGGTGATCTGGAAATCAGCCCCAGGTACACAGGTCAGAAAGGAGCAGAAGACAAGGGGGTCAAAGGACACAGGTGCTAGAAAGGGGCGCTTCATCTAGGTGACAAGTGTGCAGCACACTAGGCTGGGCTGTGACTGGCTATTGATCTCTTTTGGTCTTCCCAAATAGACTTTAAGTTCACCAGCAACAGGAAGTCTGCATTGCACTTCTGCATGTCCTCTGTTTTATCTCATTGTAAAAAGATGCACTAGGAAGAAAAAGCTGAGTGGCATTGAAAGCTTTATTCCAGAGGTTCTCAACCTGTGGGTCATGACCCCTTTTTTCCATTTGTAACAACGTGGCAATGAGGAAGGCTGAGAACCACTGCTTTATTCCCTTACCCTTGGGTAGGAGAAGATAGCACTGGTATCTAGTGGCCAAGATAGGAGATTGTGCAAAGAAAGTTCCAGAAGGGGGCTGGGCATGGTGGCTCTCCCTGTAATCCTGGCACTCTGGAAAGCTGGGGTGGGTGGATTGCCTGAGCAAGAGCAAGATCCCATCTCTACTAAAAATAGCTGGGTTTGGTGGTGCGCGTCCCAGTTACTCGGGAGTCTGAGGCAAAAGGAGCTCTTGAGCCCAGGAGTTTAAGGTTGCCGTGAGCTCTGATCACATCAAGGCACTCTATCCAGGGTGACTGAGTGAGACTCTGTCTC
>NW_003852432.1:862765-872097 GCF_000181295.1 Otolemur garnettii
CCTTAGCCGGTTGAGCTATAGGCGCCGAGCCAGGATTGTTCTCTTGAAGCACCTGGGGGCTATGGCAGAGCCCTGGGCCCAATGTCTTGACTAAGATACCCCAACCTCACTGTAAGGGACAGATGAGGAGAGACCCCCTATGTTCTGAAGGCCAGAGGGTCTTCTGTCAAGGTTCTAGACTTTGGAAGCTCATTGGCACCATTGCACCGCACATTTCATTCCCTGATGAAAGTGGGGTCAGGGAGAGCCCCAGAAATGACTGAAATTTAATTTCCTGTCAGCTTGCTCAGAGGATGCTCCCAGAAAAGTAAATTTTGGTTTTGGGAGGAAAAAATGACATTTCTTGGAGCCCATGTCATGGAATGAAATTCATGTTCCCCACAAAACGCAGAGGATTGTACACCCTGGTAAAAAGAACTCAGTAAATATCTGTGGGTGACGCTCCTTTGAGGGGATGACAGTGATGGTGCTATGGGGGCAGGGAGAGAGGAAGCAGCCTGGCCACACTGTAACTACACAGCTATGGCTGTGTGGGCAGCATCGTTTCAAGCAAACTTTGAATTCTGCTGTGGATCTGCCTCTCCCTGGCATGTTCTGAGTTTCCCGCTGCCTAGGTCACTTAGTGTCCATTCAGAAAATCCGAAAGGTTTTGATATCAGGCCAAAGAGAACAAACCCACTGCCAAAACATCACACCCAAATAGGAATCACCAGAATTGGAACTGGAGTCTGAATTTCTCAAGTTAATGGGAACCAACAATGGATTAAGAATGACCGTACCTCCAGGTTTGCCAGTTGACCACCCAATTCTCCATCTCCCCCACCTCCCAGGCAACACAGGGACCATGGAACACCAGGAGCCATGAACACAACTCTATGAAATCTGGGGATTCCACTACACAGTAGATCACTGCTCTGTGAAGAGTTGCCAAATTAAGCCCAACACCCATCTAAAATTGATCCCACCCTCTCTCTTTTAACACCTCCGTTTGAATGGATTCTTGCCTGCAGACTTCCCTGTGCATTCCAGCCTCCTGCCTTTCTTTACCCAGGTACTTTGTTGTCCCTCTGTCTGGGATATCTTCCATTTACCAACATCTCAGCTACCTTAAAGAATGGCTTAAGACCATTATGGAAAGCCTTCTTTAAATACTAAGGTCCAGAGGGAATGCCCCGAATGTTCCCAGCACCAGCTCTCTATACTCATGCCTTGGGGATCAGTTGGTCCAAACAACCTGACATACAGCTTGCTTAGACAGTAACCATTTTATGCCAGGCAAACCAAACTTATAAGATTCTTGGGCCAGGGAGACACTCTGATCTCTCTTTGCACCTCCAGCCCTGCACACTGGTATTTAGTGGGTGTTTTGGCTCATTGACCACACCTGCAAAGGAGCACAGGCATGCAGACTGAGGCTGAACTGCTAGAGGGAGGCAGGCAGCACCTGGCTAAAATTTGATGCATATGAAAACAATCATTGCCCACAACTCCCAGTGACTCCACCCCAGGCCATAAATGCTCATTTCCATTGGTCATATTACCACCCCTTTGGGGGATGGTAGGATCTGGGCACAGAGGATTTCCCCCAGTGACTTTCTTTTCAAATAAAGCTGTTTCTAAACCATCCCAGAGGAAGGAGCTTGGATTTCAGAGCAGAATTTTTAAAAGCAATTTTCATTTCCTGTGATCATCTCCAGTTTGGAGACAGGACTCTAATTAATCCTTTTGTAAGGTATAGATCTATTTCCTTAAAGCATATGACCTGCCGGGAGCTCCATCATACTGTAGGTATAAACAGAGGTGAGGTTGGGCCCAGGCCCACTCATTTTCTCTAGCCTTGGAGGCCTCTTTGTCCTTAGGAGCACGTTTTGGAAACGTGAGCTGCACAAGGGTACCTGTATAAAGTTGCTTTCAAATACCACCGAGTCGGAGAACAAGTTGAATTCTGGAGAATGAATCAGTTGACAAAGAAGGCCATCTTCCACCCCAAGTTCCACTCCAGGCTCTGGTTCCCTGACCTCAGGTGGGAGGCCCCTAATTTTATTCATTGGTTCTTGGGTAAAAAAGGGCTGGGGAACATCTCTGGGGCCTCACGTAGACCCAGCCCACCTTTAAGATGTTGGTGTTAACCACTGCCCACCCCCTCCCCAGCTCCACCTGTCCTCCTTACTTGTGGGCAGTCCCTCAGGGCTGGGAGGGCCTGTCATCTCACAATGGCAGGAATGACATCAAGGAGTGTGACAGCTAACAGTAGGAAAGGAAAAATGAAGAGAGGGAAGAGAGAGGGCTCTTTCTCCCAGTTACAAACCAGCGGTGATATAGCCTATCCCACTTTTCAAGCATTCAGTCTTACCCAGATGGAAAACTGACCCTCTTGAGGTTGTACCCAGGCAGCAGTGAGCTGGCCAGAACAGCAAGAAAGGCTCTCAGCGGGGAGGGCCCTAATCTTTTCCTCTCACAGTGAAGCCTCTCACAAAACTTCCCCTGTAAATAAGTGTGACTTGTTCATCTGAAGTCAGGCCCTGAGCTACCGAGAGGAGTCTCAGGGCAGGGGAAAGGTAGTTCCTCTTGCCTACATCATCTCATGAGATACAGTGAGAATTTTATTTTTAAATACCAGGCTGTTAACAAAACCAAGAGGCTTATTATGTATTTGGGAACAGTGGGCAAAGGAAGAGGTAGCAGCCTGCTGGCATGCTGCCCACAGCTCCAAGCAGGTCATGAGAACTCGTTAACATTTCAAGAATTTTATGAGCCAGTTGTTAAACAAAATCGGTATGAAAACTTACAATTAAATAGCATATCAAAAACAAAGATAATAAATTAATTTCTTATTTTACTACTTAATTTACTATTTTCTATATTCTTGAGATTTTTTTTCATCTATTATATCAACATGCATAATCGTGTGCTACCGAGTATCTGTATAGTGTGTGTTCAGCAACTTCCTTTTGGTAGCTAGCTTGAAAGATCAGCTATGTGAGGAATTATTTACACCAAGGGAATGAGCACATGCTGCCGATCAGGGCTTGCTTTGTTGTTTTGTTGATTTCTCTGTCTCTTAAATGACAGAGAAAATGTTAGAGATGCAGATTAAACTTGAAAGTGTATCTGTAGCTATCATACTGTGGGCACAGAATAAGCTCAGGAAATTGTCTTCCCAGATTTGAAGACCATTATCTGATTTAGCAAAGAAGTTACTCATGTCATTAACAAATGACCAAAGTTCCAACATAGAACTTTGTTATTTCACTTTTGCCTCGCTCATTAATGTAAATAAAAATATCAACCAATATTCATGTCAGAACTACACTTGTTTGTCATAGTTTGGCTGGGAATACAAGAATTTGACAAAAATCAACAAAAGCTTTCTCTAAGAATCAATTGACCTCATGAAATTTACAATAAAGAACATTATATCTTTTATTGCTATTTATTGTATAAGTATGCCATACATATGTCAGTAAAATTTATTCAGAAAAAAACATACATACTTATATGTATTGTATGCATACATAATATATATTAAATGTATATATATAATGTTTTTCTCCTAGGACAGCTGGTTGTTAAACATTTACTAGTACATCATTATAATGGCACCAATTTGTCCCCACTCCCTGCTATCTCCTATCTTCTATAATAAGATAAGAAACTTTCATCTAAGGACTTGTTCTTCAGGTTGCACAAGTTATGGAGGAATAATATATAAATTAATGTTCTCAGACTATGGCTGGACAGCTATGTGGCTCTTTCACCTTGGTACTTATTCAAGGGGTAGAATCAGTTCTTTTAAACTCTCAAGAGACACACTACTGTGTTCCTGCTGTGATTGGAGTTCAATCTCCTGATACTTCTATTAGCATCCAGAGGAATCCCCTCTCCTCATTGGTGTTTCCTCAAAACTGTAACTTCAGAAACAGGAGCTTAGATCTCATGGACTTACTTCCTCCTAAAATGTGCTCCTTAGAAGAGGGAACCAACTTCTATTTTGTTTTAGTGATGCAAATTTCTAACACTAGAAATTCAAATCTTCAAAATTGTTATTCTTGTTTCCTTAGTACTCCTTATTCATGACATTTTCTCCCTTCTTTCCTTATAAAAGAAATAGAAAATATCTTTTACAACGTCTGCAGCATATAAGCCAAAATTTTAAATGACAATGAGGATGTCAGCATGGCCTCTTGCACTAGAGTACCTCACTTACTTTTGAAGCAGGTTTTCATTTTAACCAAGAGGATATTTAGTGCAACATTATTGGCAATAACTAAAGATTGGAGACAACTTAAATGTCCATCAACAGGGCACCAATCAAATAAATTATGATATATCCCTAGGATGTAATGTTATTCAGCCATTAATAAAAAGTCTATATGCACTGATACAGAATGAGCACCAAGATTTATCACGTTAAAAAAAGATGCAGCATATTATATGTTATCTACTACCACTTGGGTAAAAAGAAAAACAGGATATATACCGATATATCCTTGAACATGCACAATTTCTAGGAATGAAATGCGAACAGTAGTAGCCTTAGGAGGGGAGTTAACTTCAATGAGAAAAAAAGATTTACTTTGCATAGTATACTTTTTGTACTGTTTGAATTATTTACCATAGGAATGAATTTCTTATTTAAGTGAACTTTAAAATAAAACGTGTTAAAGAATTTCCCTATATACAGCCCTACAAATATTTACTCGGAAGCAAATATGTGCACAGTATGATAGATATTGAAAAAACTGATTACTAACTCTAAAGGTGGTCTGATCAGAGTTGTGGACATGTGGACAGGGCTCTCTTGGAGATCACTGTTTACTTCCCAAGGTAGAGATACATATTTGAAGAAATATGGCTAGAAATTTTCCAAATATAGTGGAAACTATAAACCCACAGGTTCATAAAGCTTAATAAATGCCAGGCAGGATAAACCCACCCACACCCCCCCCACAAAACCAAACCCACAGGGCACATCATAATCAAATTGCTAAAAAGCAATAATTAAAAGATAACCATAAAAAATCAAGATAAAAAGAAAAGAATTACAGCAGACTTTTTGTTCCAACCAGTTAATCCAGAAGACATTGAAATAGCATCTTAAAATTGCTAAAAGAAAAAAATTTCAGTCCAGAATTCTATATCCAGCGAAAATGTCTGCACCTGTAGTACAGTGGTTACGGCGCTGGCCACATACACCCAGGCTGGCGGGTTCAAACCCTGCTCAGGCCAGCTAAACAACAATGACAACTGCAACAAAAAAGTAGCCAGGTGTTGTGGTGGGTTCCTATAGTCCCAGCTACTTGGGAGGCTGAGGCAAGAGAATGGCTTAAGCCCAAGAGTTTGAGGTTGCTGTGAGCTGTGATGTCACAGCACTCTACGGAGGAACAGCTACTTGGGAGGCTGAGGCAAGAGAATGGCTTAAGCCCAAGAGTTTGAGGTTGCTGTGAGCTGTGATGTCACAGCACTCTACGGAGGGAGACATAGTGAGACTCTATCTCAAAATAAATAAATAAATTAATAAATAAGAGCAAAGAATTTTTAAGGCAAACAAAAGCTGAGAAAAATTGTTTCCAGTAGCTCTGAACTATAAGAAACAATAAGAGAAGTTCTTCAGGCGGAAGGAAAATAATCTGAGACGGCAACTTGAGTCTACATCTACACAAAGAATAACAGCACTAGAAACTTTTAATATATGATATATATAAAAGTATATATAAATAATTTTAAGATTCTTTAAATGTTAATACTTTAAAAAATTATAACAATGTAATATGTAATGTCAGGCTTAGAACCTATGTAGAAGTAAAATATACGTCAAGAATGGCACAAAGGGTGGGAGGAAGGAAACTAAAGTGTATTTGGAGGGTTCTTAAATTGCACATGAAGTGGCATATTATTGGAAGATAGACTATAATAAGTTAAAGATACATATTGTGAGCTCTAGAATAGAGAAACCATTAAAAAGTAAAGAGGTATAGCCAATAAAAAAATCAATAGTAGACATAAAATAGAACACTGAAAAGAAATCAATTCATAAGAAGAGGAAAAAAGAAACAAACAACAGATGGAAAATAGAAAAGAACAAGATGTAGATTTAAACCCAACCTTATGGATAATTACACTGAAGGTCAAAGACCCCAAAACTTCAATTCAAAACCATATATTGTCAGACTGGATAAAAAGCAAGACCCAATTACATGCTACCTTCAGGAAACTCATTTGAAATATAAAGATACATGTAAGTTAAAAGTAAAAGGATAAAGTAAGAGACATTATACAGCCACCAATTATAAGACAGTTAGAGTGACTGTATTAGTAGACTTCAGAATGAGGAATAATGCAAATAATCAAGAGGAGTGTTTCAAGGTGACAAAGGAATTTATCAGGGAGATGTAACAATCCTACACATACCCAATAATAGAATTTCAAAACATGGAAAGCAAAAAACTAAAAGAACTAAAAGGTAAAATAAACAAAACTATAATCAGAGTCGGCTAGCTCACCGTTCTTCTCTCAGAAATTCATAGAGCATGTAGATAGAAAACCAGTAAGGATACAGAAGACCTGAAGAACACTATCAGCCAACTTTATGTCATTGCCATGTATAGAACACTTCACTCAACACCACAGAATCTACATCCTTTTAAAGTGCACGTTGAATGTTCACCCTCCTATATGATATGCTGGATCACAAAACAAGAGTTGATACATCAAAAACCAGCCTGGAGGCTCGGCGCCTATAGCTCAACCGGCTAAGGCGCCAGCCACGTACACCTAAGGTGGCGGGTTCGAATCCCCAGCCTGGACCCGCCAAACAACAATGACGGCTGCAACCAAAAAATAGCCGGGCGTTGTGGCGGGCGCCTGTGGTCCCAGCTACTTGGGAGGCGGAGGCAGGAGACTCGCTTGAGCCCAGGAGTTGGAGGTTGCTGTGAGCTGTAATGCCACGGCACTCTACCCAGGGGGACAGCTTGAGGCTCTGTCTCAAAAAAAAAAAAAAAAAAAAACCAGCCTGGCCAAAAGCAAGATCCTGTCTCTATTAAAAAAAATAAAAACTGAGGCAAGAGGCTCACTTGAACCCGAGAGTTGGAGGTTGCTGTGAGCTATGCTGCCACAACACTCTACCCAGGGCAACAGCTTGAGACTCTATCTCAAAAATAAATAAATAAATAAAATAAAATAATTAAAATTATTCAGGGTATGTCCTTTTACCACAATAGAATTAAATTAGAAATAAGTAAAAGAAAGACATTCAGAAAATTTCAAAGTATTTCCATATAAAATACTACACTTCTAAACCCATCATCAAAGGGACATTATGATATTTTTGAACTTAATAAAACAAGTTGGGCTGGGTCCCCATCCACAACATACTGGGGTTGGTCTGTGTGACTGAAATAATAAGGAAGAAGCAATGGTATGTCACTTCCAATACCAGGTTATAAAAGCTACTGCAATTGCCATCGGTATTTCTCTCTGTCATTCCCCCCAGGGGGAGCCATCTGCCAGGTCATTAGCAGCCCTAAGGAGAAGACCACAAGATGAACTTAGGCCCCTAGCCAACAGCCATCTAGGCACTAAGGCTACCAACAGCCATGGGAGCAAGCTTGGAGATTAACCCTCCAGCTGCTGATGAGACTTCAGATGACTTCAGTCCTGTGTAACAGCTTGATCTCAATCTCATGAGAACCACCCAGCTAAGCCACTTTCACATTCCTGACCATCAGACGCTGTGTAAGATAATAATCGTTTGAAGCTACTAAGATTAGGAGTAATTTATTACCAGCAATAGACAACTAATATGCTAACCCCAACAAATCCAACCCACCACCACCACCACCAAGACATGTCCTAGGCAGAAGGGAGCTCTACATAAAAAGCGAGAGGATGGCTCCCTGCCTGTTGCTCAGTGGTTAGGGCGCCAGCCACATAGACCGGAGCTGGTGGGTTTGAACGGGTTGGGGCCTGCTAGTTGGGACATTATGATGGGCACCTGTAGTCCCAGCTACTTGGGAGGCTGAGGCAAGTGAATTGTTTAGGCCCAAGAGTTTGAGGTTGCTGTGAGCTGTGACGTCACAGCACTTTACCAAGGGCAACATAGTAAGACTGTCTCAAAAAATAAATAAATAAATAAAGTGAGAGGAAAGCAGCCTTCTTTTTGGTTACTGGATAATAGTTTAGTTTTCTTTTAAAGCACTTTTAATACATTTCCGGTATGTATTCTCTCCATTCTTCTGTCAAATTATTAATTTCCTGTACCGGAACACCTAAGATCAATTTGAATCTGAGAACTTTATACTGTATCCATTTGTTTAACATTGTATTTTGTTAATAAGTCTTATGAATATAATGCTATTAAGATTTAGAATCGCTCAGATTACATAAATCTACCCACTTTTGTCGATTATTTACTTCTGTTGTTATAATGCTAGGTTTTTTAAAAAGGAAAAAGGCCAGGTGCGGTGGCACACACCTGTAATCCTAGCACTCTGGGAAGTCAAGGCAGGTGGATTGCTTGAGCTCACGGGTTTGAGATCAGCCTCAGCAAGAATAAGAACCCCTCCCCATCCCTACTAATTTCTCTAAAAATACAAATAACTGAGGCAAGAGGATTGCTTGAGCCCGAGAGTTGGAGGTTGCTGTGAGGTATGATGACACCACGGCACTCCACCTAGGGTGACACTTGAGACTCTGTCTCAAAAACTAAATAAACAAATAAAATTAAAAAAGGAAAAAAATGCCAACTTGAAATCATGTCATTACAATAATATAGAAATGCCTCATGTGCATGGACATGGTGAAAGAATAATACAGTGCTCAGGCAATGAATTTGAGTTACTAATTTGGCATATTTTTCACCATATAAAACAAATCAAATCTATTGACATTGTTGATGGTCTGTGGAAAAGTAGTGTGCAAAATTCTAAGTTATACCCATTTTGTGATTTTGAATTTACTTACAATAGATTTTTTTAATCCCACATGTTCTCACATGATAACTGCCTTGGGAGTGAGAAGACTTATTATTTGTTATACTGCATTTCAGAGTCCTAGAAAAAGAAACAAAGCATGTTGTAGCCTATAGAGCTACATCTTGGGAATTGAACACCAATTGGCTAAATGATACTAAGTTACTTAGTCTTCTTTCATCAATTTCCTCAGCATTAAAATGAAAAGACTGCACCAGATCTGTGCAGTCCAGTGCAGTAGCCGCTAGCCTGCCACACTAGCCTACCATTGAGCACTTGAAATGTCACTAATCGGCTCGGCGCCTGTGGCTCAAGCAACTAAGGTGCCAGCCACATAGACCTAAGGTGGCGGGTTTGAATCCC
>NW_003852432.1:872931-882879 GCF_000181295.1 Otolemur garnettii
CAGATCCTCCGCTCGGTGCCTAGCTCAAGAGGCATACGCCAGAGCTACCGGGTTCGAATCCAGCCCAGGGCTGCCAAATCGCAACCAAAAAATAGGCAGGCGTTGTGGCAGGCACCTCTAGTCCCAGCTACTTGGGAGGCTGAGGCAAGAGGCAAGACAATCGCTTAAGCCCAGGAGTTGGAGGTTGCTGTGAGCTGTAATGCCACTGCACTCTACCCAGGGCGATAGCTTGAGGCTCTGTCTCAAAAAAAAAAAAAAAAATCAGATCCCCTTAAGAAGTTTTTCTTAAAAAATTTTATGTATCTACAGTTTTATACACATATTTCTATCACAAAACCATGACATATTATTTTTTCATATGCTTTCCACCTACTATCTTGTGTACATTATCTGAAGTAGGTAGGGATGAGCGCTTAGCTGATTTCTGACATCTAATAGGTACTGTATGCATTATATCAGTCAGGATGGGCTAAATTACACTATACTAACAAAAAGCCCCCAAATCTCAGTGGCTTAGCACAAATATGCTTTATTTTCCATTCATCAGGGATCAGTTGAGGGCTCTGTTCCATGGTATCCATACTCTGGGACCTACACTAAGGGAGCATTGCTGGTCATAGCACAGAGGGAAAAAGAGGGCTTTGTTGGTTTTTGAACCAGCACTGAAATGTTCTGACTAGAATTAACACAAGTCATTTCCCCTCATAACTCATTAGTTGGAACTAATTACATGGTCCCATCCAACCACAAGGTAATCAGTAAGTCCAGTTCTATCAAGTGCCTGAAAGTCATGGGCAGAAATACAGCAGAACAAGGGTGTCTAACTCTTTGTTTTCTCTGGGCCACATTGGGAGAAGAGCTGCACTGGGCCACACATTGAATACACAAACACTAACACAATCTGATGAGCAAAAAAAAGGTCCATGCATAATTTTTTGTGATATCCACTACCACAGATAAGCAAAAAAGTCTTCACATAATATTTTGTTTTGTTTTGTTTTTTTGGCTGGTGCTGGGTTTGAACTCACCACCTCTGGCATATGGGGTCAGCACCTTAATTCTTTGAGCCACAGGTGCTGCCCCACATAATAATCCTAATTATGCAGTGGCCTGATCAGTCTTTTAAAATTGTTAAGCACGTCCCAAGTTTGCAATCACCAATACAGAAAATGTACATATCTAAGTAATTAAATGTCTCCAGGGTTTTTTTTTTTTTGATATTTTTTATTATAAAAGTAAAAGAAGGGTGGTGCCTGTGGCTCAAAGGAGTAGGGTGCCAGCCCCATATGCTGGAGGTGGCAGGTTTAAACCCAGCCCTGGCCAAAAACTTAAAAAAAAAAAAAGTAAAAGAAAAGTGGGATATTTGACATTGTATTTGAGAAACTAATGCATCCATATCTGGTTTAATGTAAGTAGTTGCAACCTCCAATGAGTTCCCAAGGAGCTAGTCAGATTTTAGGGTTCTAATTTTAACTCTTAATGTGCTTAATTCTTGAAAATAATTGCTTGCAAATGTAAGCACTACCAAGAAGCAATGACATGAATAAGGTGTGATTGTAAAGTGAGGGATATTTGTCTCTGGGAAGATAGGACATATAAAGATCAAGTAAAGAGACTTTTAAGTTGAATGTCAGATTGCAGCTCTATGCCTTCCACCTGAAAATTGGCAGAGATGAACTACAGACCTCACCAGCCGAGACCCGTGTCCGTGGAGCACACTACACAGCTGTGATGTTTTCGGAACATGAATCTTTTACTCATCCTGGCTGCCTTTTGTGTGAGCACCACCTCAGCCGCTTCAACATTTGGTGGCAGTTTAGCTGCACACTGGTATCGGTGGAAGGCAAAACACAGCAGACTACATGGCATGGTTGGTAACATCTGAAACTGTTCAGAGACCCTGGAAAGAATGGTCCTTGCTATTGGGAGTTTACAGCCAGAGAATGGCTTCTACAGGCTAGTTCTTAACAGCACAGTAACTCATGGTACCCGTTAATGAGCAACTGCGAACATACATCCCTGTTGTATCTCAGCTTGGAGAACAGCTCCCAGAAGTATCAGCCATCCTTGGCCATGGTTTTTGTCCATTTCTGTCTGCAAATCCAGTTGGTGAGCATGAGTTCAGTTGCAACACTATGTTGAATAGTAGTGGTGACAGAGGACAACCTTGTCTGGTTCCAGTTCTAAGAGGAAAAGCTTTCAGTTTTACTCCATTCAGTAAAATATTAGCTGTGGGTTTGTCATAGATAGCTTTGATCAGTTTCAGAAATGTGCCACGTATGCCTATACTCTTCAGTGTTCTAATTAGAAAAGGAAGCTGGATTTTATTGAAAGCTTTTTCTGCATCTATGGAGAAGATCTATGGTCTTTGTTTTTGCTTCTGTTAATACGGTGGATAACGTTTATGGACTTGTGTATGTTTAACCAGCCTTGCATCCCTGGGATGAAACCTACTTGATCATGATGTATGACTTTTTAAATGATAAGCTGTAATCTACTGGCTAGGATTTTGTTGAGAATTTTTTTCATCTATATTCATTAGTGAAATTGGCCTGAAAGTCTCCTTTTTAGTTGGGTCTTTTCCTGGTTTTGGTATCAGGGTGATGTTTGCTTCGTAGAATGTGTTGGGGAAGAGTCCTTCCTCTTCAATTTTTTGGAATAATTTCAGCAGTACAGGAATAAGCTCTTCCTTGAAGGTTTGATAGAATTCTGGTGTGAAGCCATCCAGACCAGGGCATTTTTGGTTGGAAGATTTTTTAATGTTTCTTTAATCTCAGTGCTTGAAACTGGGCTGTTCAGGAGCTCTATTTCTTCCTGGCTAAGTCTAGGGAGAGGATGTGATTCCAAATATTGATCCATTTCCTTCACATTGTCAAATTTCTGAGCATAGAGTTTCTGGTTGTATTCAGAGATTATCTCTGTGGCATCAGTTGTTATTTCCCCTTTATCATTTCTAATTGAGGTTACTAGAGATTTTCCTTTTCTATTTCTGGTTAGTCTGGCCAAAGGTTTGTCTATTTTATTTGTTTTTTCAAAAAACCAACTCCTTGTTTCATTAGTTTTCTGAATGATTCTTTTGTTTTCAATTTCATTGATCTCTGATTTAATTTTGGATATTTCTTTTCTGCTGCTGGGTTTAGGCTTAGATTGTTCTTCTTTTCCAATTCCACAAGATGGCTTGTGAGTTTGTTGATGCGCTATCTTTCTGTTTGTCGAATGTAGGAGTCTAAAATGATAAATTTTTCTCTCAAAACTGCTTTTGCAGTATACCACGGGTTTTGGTAGTTTGTGTCTTCATTGTTGTTATCCTCAAGGAAGGTAATGATTTCCTATTTTATTTTTTCCTGCACCCACCTGTCATTCAATAGAAGGTTGTTTAATTTCCATGCCTTTCTGTGGGGTTGAAGGTTTTTGTTGGAGTTGAGTTCCACCTTTAGTGCCTTATGGTCTGAGAAAATATAAGGCAAAATTTCAATTCTTTTGATTATGTTGAGGTTTGTTTTGTATTCTAGGATATGATCAATTTTGGAGAATATTCCCATGGGGCAATGAGAATAATGTGTATTCTTTAGCTTTGGGATGGAGTGTTCTATATGCATCTATCAATCATAGTTGTTCTAGGGTCTCATTTAAGTCCCTTATATCTTTGTTTAATTTCTGTTTAGAGCATCTGTCCAGCTCTGTAAGAGGAGTGTTAAAGTCCCCTGTTATTATGGTATTATAGGATATCATATTGCTCAGACTAAGTAAGGTTTATTTCAAGAATCTGGGAGCACTTAAATTGGGTGCATAAATATTTAGAATTGAAATATCTTCTTGTTGAATTTTTCTCTTGACCAATATAAAGTAACCATCTTTGTCTTTTTTGACTTCAGTTGCTTTAAATCCACATGCATCTGAAAATAAGATTGCAACTCATCTTTTCTCTGAATTCCATTTGCCTGAAAAATTGTCTTCCAACCCTTAACTTGGAGTTTTAATTTGTCTTTTGAAGGTAGGTGTGTTTCCTGCAGACAGCAAATGGATGGCTTCTGTTTTTTAATCCAGTCAGCCAATCTATGCCTCTTCAGTGGGGAATTTAAGTCATTAACATTTAATGAGATTATTGATAAGTGTGGTAGTGTTCTATTCACCTTATTTTGTGAATATCCACTGGTTAGTTTTATCTTTTGCATCATTGTGGAAGTTAGGTTCTGTCCTTTAATTTCTGAGATCTTACTTTGCTGTTGATCCATTGTGATAGTGTATAGAACAGGTTGAAGTATTTCCTGTAGAGCTGATCTTGTTGTGGCGAATTTCCTCAATGTTTGTATTGTCAGTAAATGGTTTGATTTCTGTCAATTTTAAAGCTTAGCTTAGCAGGATATAGAATTCTGGGCTGGAAATTGTTATTTAAGTAGATTAAAGGTAGATGACCATTGTCTTCTTGCTTGGAAAGTTTCATTAGAGAAGTCTGCAGTCACCCTGATGGATTTACCCCTGTAGGTCAACTGGCACTTACCCCTGATAGCATGAAGAATCTTTTCTTTTGTTTTGACTTCAGACAGGTTCATCAGCATGTGTCTTAGAGAAGCTTGGTTAGAGTTGAGGTGACCTGGGGTCCGATATCCCTCTGAAAGGAGTATGTCAGAATCTTTGGGGATATTTGGGAAATTTTCATTTATAATATTCTCTAGTATGGCTTCCTTTCCCCTGGGGCATTCTTCTTCCCCTCTGGGATACCTATAACTCATATGTTTGAATGCTTCATAAAGTCCCATGATTCTGTCAGTGAATGTTCTGCTTTTTCTCTCTTCTTTTCTGCCTCTTTAACTATCTGAGATATCTCAAGAGCTTTGTTCTCTACCCCTGAGATTCGTTCTTCTGTATGATCTAATCTGTTGTTGATACTTTCTATTGCGTCTTTAAGTTCCCTAATTGACTGCTTCAGTTCCTTCAGCTCTGCTATATCCTTTTTATATTCTTCATATCATTCCTCTCTTATTTGATTCTGTTTTTGGATTTCCTTTTGGTTATTTTCCAGTTTATCAGCAGTTTTCTTCATTGTTTCCATCATTTCCTTCATTGTTTTCATCATCTGTATTCTAAATTCCCTTTCTATCATTTCTAACATTTCTTTATGGGTAGAATCCTCCATAGTAGCTACCTCATGGTCCCTTGGGAGGGTTACTGTGGACTGGTTTTTCATGTTGCCAGAATATTTCTGCTGATTTTTCCTCATGAGTGATTTCTTCTATCTGTTTCCTTGCCCTAATTTTCCTTTCACTTCCTCTTGCTCTTTAAGTTGCTGTGGCACTGGACTAGGGTTTTGATGAGTCCTTTTGGTACAGGACCAGAAGGATGAGAAGACTGAAGAGCAAGAAGGGGAAAAAAAGAAAAAAAAAAAAGAGAGAGAAAAGGTAGTTCAACTGAGTGCCAAGTCCAAAAAAACCCAAAACAGCTCACAGGTAAGGCCTTTCCAGTTTGCAATCTCACTGCTGCTGTACTTATAGCTGCAGGTGGGATTAAACTGAACAAACACGCAAACACTTGCCAGTTCTCCACTGCTTTTGTCCTTCTCATAGGGTCCAAAAGTCTCATGATGACTCCCTGTGTCACCAAAGGGATGTTTCTGGGCAGATCCCACCAGCCAGAGATGCCTGGAGTCTTCTCTCCCCAGACACACTGTGCCCAGTTGCAAGGAAGCTGTTACTCAGCCTCCATCTTGCTCCTCCCCCTAAAAAGTAATTTCTTGAGTGAAAGTGAGGAGACCTGCAGTCTTATCCAAGCTTCACCACTTTTTCATCTTTGTGGGCACATCATCTTTCCTGTGATTCCTCATTGGCAAAATGGGAGACATGGACCAGGTGATCATAAGAGTTATGAAACCCTAGATTCCAGTAGCTGTAAGGTATTTTTATTCTGCTACATATAACTGCTTAGATTATATCCAGTTAGTTAGTGATCTATATTTACTTTTATTATGAAAATTAATTGACAGGAAAATAGAAAGCAAGGTTTGGGTCCTTCCATATCTCAGCTGCTGATGCAGGGGAAGGCAGAGAGCCAGTTATTAAGTACTGCAGGCCCTGCCAGGGTGTGGCAGTACCTTTAATAATCAAATAAGAACGCATGGCCAGGTGCAGTGACTTACCCCTGTAAGCCTAGCATTCCAGGCTGAGATGGCTGGATTGCTTGAGCTTATGAATCAGAGACCAGCCTGAGCAAAAGTGAGATGCCATCTCTACTAAAAATAGAAAAACAGGCATTGTGGCAAATACCTGTAGTCCCAGCTACTGGGGAGGCTGAGGCAAGAGGATTGCTGGAGCCCAGGAGTCTGAAGTTGCTGTGAGCTATGACACCAGGATATTCTACCCAGGGCAACAGAATGAGACTCTGTCTCAAAAAAAAAAAAAGCTTATCTGACTTCTAAATAACATTAAACACCTAATATTGCAATGGTAGCTTAAAATATTATTGATGATTACTGCCTCACCAATTCATCATGAGCATATGTAACATCTGATGGTGTCAATTCAACTGTCTATGCTCAGAAGATAACACACTGGAAGTTGCACACTGCCATAAAACTGAAGCCACGCATGCGCTCAAATAGCAAGAGCACAGGTGTGTTTATTTTACTTGACGCTGTCATCTACAAAGTTCATGCTCAAGAACCAAGCAATGTGGTTGGATGTTAATTGGATACCGCTGCAGTAGAATCTGTTTGTTGATGACTCAAGGGACTGTAATGAACTGGTCAACATACAGAGGTGGTCAACATAAGGAACTAGGCCTACTGTATGTACATGTGGTGCATGTCTGGTCTATGAAAATTAGGTCAGCCTAAGGAGGAGAACATCAGTGACTACCACTAATGACCCTTCTCATCAGTAAGCATTCAGCTCACTCTCTTCTACCGGAGGAATATATTCACTACATCTCCCACAAAGAAAACAACCCCAAAATTCCATTTAGTTACAATTATCAAGCTCAAATTTAAGAATCTCTGAGTGATGCACAAGTTTCTATACGAGTTTCAGATGCGGCTTGAGGTGGAGATCTATAAACTAAAAAGACAAGCCATGTATCCCTATATACCTAATACACAACAGTGGAACAAGAAAATGCAGTCAGGGAGAAGAGGAAGAATGGGACATATAGCAACCAGGTGACTCTGACATCCAATTAACTGAGCAGAGGTGGTGAGAGTTCCTTACCCTGGGGGACAGACTATGTTTGCTCAGGCCTTAATTCTGCTTCCTCGGAGGGGATTCTTAAGCAATTGCTGTTTTAAACTACTGCAATTTTAAAGTTCTTGTAGTATCCTAATCTAACCTAATGTGTTCTTAACTGATACAGAAATTGGAATGGAGGGCGTTGCTGAATGTTAAAAAACAAACAAAAACATAATTTACATGAAGAGCAACAAAGAGATCTTACTGGAGACTGGAAGGCAGGCAGACTCATTATGCAAAATATTGTGAAATATTTGGTAGAAACGTAGGCTGCAGTGACTTAGAAGACAGAGGCTTATCTAGGAGTTTGTGTATCAAGAGTCAAGAGAACAGATTTTAGCAGCATGGATTGGTTACTGTTGGTTGCCATTGAAAAAGCAGCATAAGGAAAGATGAGCTCCGAGAATTGGCCAGCTTGCAAGCAGGCACACAGGATCTATGGAGACTACAGAAATCAGTGCGTTTGCAGGGCTGGTGGGGCTGGCAGAAGCAATTATTGCTTGTCCTAACAGTAACAGATGAAATTGAGAACTGGCGTGACATAAGCCAGTTCAAATTCAGCATTGTCTAGTTTCCTCAGTCTGTCTCTGTTTGAGGACTGAAAGACCTGCATCCAGGAAATCTCTCTTCTGGAAAAACAGGGACAGCAGTTGGCCACTCTACCGTATTTCCCCCAAAATAAGACCTACCCAAAAGATAAGCCCTAGCAGGATTTCTATGTATTTGTTAAATATAAGCCCTACCCCAATAATAAGACCTAGTGATGGGCGTGCATTTCGGCATGGAGTGGTAAGGAAGACTGGAATACCTTGTATCTGCCACAGCTCCTTTCTCTGAGCTGTTCGCACTTGGCACGGGTGTGCTTGTGTGGTAACCATGGTTGTGGGCATCCTATTGGGCATCCTATTGCACACATGCAAACGGCTAGGGGAAAGGAGTTCATGTATCACTATCGCCAGCCCCACCAACAAGGTCAGCTCCCCTTGTCAGGTTCCAGAAGAAGATGACTTAACTGTATTTGAATAAATGTAGATTGTTGTATTATACTTAATAAAAATAAGACATCCCCTGAAAGTAAGCCCTAGTGTGTCTTCTTGAGAAAAAATAAATACAAGACAGTGTCTTATTTTCAGGCAAACACGGTACTTGTAGGAAAGATGGAAACAATGATATGGCCATCACATGTTGTTGAAACCTCCAAGTGTTTTAAATTCTTAGTGCAAAGACCTCATTAAAAGATACAGCTGACCACTTCACTTAAACTAAAGCATTTGGGAAGACTGAGGGTGAACCTCTCCAATTAAAAGTTCCAAAGTACCCTCAAGTTAGAGAGCTTGAGAATGAGAAAATATATAAAATTTAAAAAATATGTCTAGAAAAGGGCAGCTACTGGCCCATCAAAACTGCTTGAAATAAGAGAGAAAAAGCCAATTACATTTTTTTGAGAATAGTACTATGCTGACAAAATAGGAGTCACGTAAACCCAGCCAACTGCAAAGGGACCAACTTACCAGGTGCCCAGTAGGTGGGAAGCTGGAAATAATAGCTAACACCACTACTACCCCAGTACAATAAATGAAAGTGATGCCTAACCACCAGCTTCTAGGGCCCTGGCACTTTGAAAGTTTAAGAACAGGCTCAGCACCTGTAGCTCAAGTGGCTAAGGCGATAGCCACATATACCAGAGCTGGCAGGTTCGAATCCAACCTGGGCCTGCCAAACAATGACAACTACAACCAAAAAAAAAAAAAAAAAAAAATAGCTGGGTGTTGTGGTGGGCGCCCGTAGTCCCAGCTACTTGAGAGGCTGAGGCATGAGAATCGCTTAAGCCCAGGAGTTGGAGGTTGCTGAGCTGTGATGCCACAGCTCTCTACCCAGGGCGACAGCTTGAGGCTCTGTCTCAGGAAAAAAGTTTAAGAACTATCAGTGCTGTGCTGGGCTAGCACTTTGAGAACATTCTGAATCAAGCAGTCCTTTTGGTGGATAAGGAAAAGACATTCATGAGAACAGAAGAAAAGCCAAGGCTTCTTGGACCCATGGTCCTCCCCCCCGCCAGGCTCAAGGTGAAGGGCTGGAAGAGGTGATCATTTTCTTCTTCTTTACAGATAGTCATGGGAGGACTTAATACAACTCAGAACTAGTTGACACAGGGCAGACCCAACTGCTCCTGCCCTCAAATTCAGAGGTTTATTGACATTGTGTTTTAAACGAAGTGATTTAAGCACTTTCATGCTCTAATGGTTTAAGGTGTTAAACCTCAGCTAGGAATTAAGACCCTCCCCTCCCACTAATTCCAAGACTGGAAGTCAATATGACACATAGTAGAAACATATGTTCAACTTTATTGCATTAGAAAAATTAACTTAAGCCACATGGTGGCCATGATGCCCGTGTCTTGAGTAGACTTTGTCATCCCAAGACCCACATACACACTATGTTGGAGGAAAGACCTTAAAATGTGAAACAAAGAATAAGAATAGGACACTGAATATTTCACCCTCTCCCTCTTACAGTCAACCTACACACCTCTTCAACTGCTATCCAAATATAAAGGAGCTCTCACAAAGAGAAGCTGAACACCAAATAAACTGAGCATATGACACCCAATGCCAAAGGAACCCTTGGCAGATGTTTAGGAAGGATGAAAACATCTCCCAACAGCTGAAGTTGCACACAGCCCAAGTCCCCATCTAAGAGATGTCAGAACCACACTGTTGAGGACAACAAAGCA
>NW_003852432.1:883758-887401 GCF_000181295.1 Otolemur garnettii
GATTCTCTTCCCTCAGCCTCCCGGGTAGCTGGGACTACAGGCGCCTGCCACAACGCCCGGCTATCTTTTTTTGTTGCAGTTTGGCTGGGGTCGGGTTTGAACCCGTCACCCTCGGTATATGGGGCCGGCGCCCTAAGCACTGAGCCACAGGCCCCGCCCTCAAGAGCGTGTCTTAAAACTTACTTCTCGTCAAACTTTGTTCCTGCCAGGTGTAATGCACATTCCCTGTGCTACGGCGCAGGCGCCACTAACCTTCCTTAAATATAGGCCCAGTCCTTTTGTGGGGATAAGATGAGAAAATAAGAACATACCCTAGAGAAAGCAAGCTGCCTAGAAGTCTCCCACATGTCACAGTCAGACTTAAACATCTCGAAAGTAAATTTATTCAACAAATATAGCCTGAATATATGCGGTATATTAGAAAGGTACTAGGGTCCAAGGCAAACTTTGTAGCCATGAATCCTGTCCCCTGGGGGTAGTTACCCCACAACACGATTGACAGGATGGAGATGCTAAGGATGTTTTGTAAGGACAGAGGATAAGCCACGTGGATCCCAGTTACGGCCACCAAGGAGAAAACAGGGCTACAGCAGCTAACTGGGGATCCCAGATGGAGGTGAGGATGAGGACGGGGGTTCCCAGCGGCGCAGCTCCAGTCCGGGAACTCTAGGTCGGCACAAACCCCGGGGAGGTAGGGTCGGGAAGCCAGAGAATCCGATCTCAGACCGCGGAAGCACATAGGGCCGCTTACCTCGAGGAGAAAAAGCCAGAAGCAACTCGCTTTCGGTCGCCGGAGTCGTGCAAGAGTCGAGGGGAAAGTGGGCCAACTAGCAGAGCATCACAGACACAGATCTCGAAACTCAACAGAACAGCCAGTACGGCCTCCAGCGTGCGCCCACTTATAGCCGCGCCCCCGCCCACGGACGCGCGCGCACGCGCAGTCGAGCCCGCACGTACCCGCCGGGACGCACGTCCGCGGCCCCGCCCCCGAGGTGAGGGTGGCCGGGGGTTCAGGACTGTTGCAACCCGGCTGAGCTGTTCCCGAAAGCTCGCGCTTTTGAGTCATGGTGGTGTGGACTGGGCCTAGGCGTATGTATTAACTTTCACTGCCTTCTCCTGGTGTAGGAAATTTCAGCACACTTACCCCCGCCCCCAGCCCCAACCCCACCCTCACCCTGTACCTAGCGGGGTAAGACACTTGAGATGCCCCCAGTCCTAGGGCCTTTGTATAGATGAGGTACCAGCAGCCAGGAATGGGTTCCTCTTCACCGCTTTATTTCAACAACGTGCACATTGTCAGAGGCGGCAGACCGCCCTCTATTCCAAATCCTGAGGTTTAATTTGCATGTATATCTCGGAATGCTGAGGACCTTCTGCATCTTATTAGGTTCTGCTTTTCCACGAGAATTTGTTGTGTTAAGAAAATATGAAATATTCCTGACACTGGTGTGGGCTCCTTAGTGCATGTGGGCAAGTCACTTTGCATTCATTGGGGCTAGGGCATTAGCCACTAGATGACCTTTAAGGGTGTTTTTGGCTTGACCCGAAGAGCTAGGAGGCCACAGTCCAGTCTCGTGCTGAGATTTGGGGGCTGGGCTCCCTTACTTAGCACCACCCACCCACCCCAATCCAGACGTTTAGAGCCAATGCAAAGTAGGATCTTAGAAAATAGGATTTGGGGGAGACACTGGGAATGGAGAGGAACTTCCCGTGAAGGGAAGGCTCTTGATGGCTTTTAGGACCGGCTTTTCGTAGATACGGGTCAAATACCGGACAGGATGAGTGAGGGCTGGGCGCTCTTACATCTCTGTGAGGCCCCGCGGGCTCTGCGGAAAAGGGACTGAACCAGACCTAATGGAAGGGAGGAACCAAATCCGTCCCCACCCCCAACCCCGCCCTTGACTTTTCCCCTACTTCCCAGCTTGCTTGTTGTAGTCGGTCTGAGAGGAGGGAGTGGGAAGGCGTGGTGGCCAGCAGGCTCTTGAAAAACAATTTTCCCGCTTAGCCCGCAGCATTTTTTGTCTTTAATTATACCAGAGTTTGGTCTATTTTTGTGCTTGACTCTGTGATTCTCAAGCTCTGAAAGCAGACTGCCAGGTGCCCCAAACACCACCACTTGCGTTTTGGGGGGGCTTGGGCGAATCCTTTCAGCCTTATTGTACTTTTCGTTTTCTCACCTGCTACATGGGATAGTAACAGTCCTTACCTGAATATGAAATGAGTTTATCCATATTATACAGCGCTTAAAACAATGGCACATAGCAAACATTCTTTGTATCATCAGCTATATGACTCCCAGTGGGGGACTTTGCTCACTGGGAGCATATTCTGGGTTAGAGAATGCAAGAATTCCACAGTGACCCCCTGGGCCCTGTCAGGGGTCTATGAAGACCCCAGCCCTCCCCACATCCCCTACCCCCCGACCCCCATTGGAACTTTGGGTACAATTTCCTTCTTTCACCCTATTTCCTGTCTGGCCCTAACAGGCTCTACTTATTGTGGAATATTAAATTTGCTCTTAAATTTGTATTTTCACACAACTAGAAGGAAGGGGTTGATCCCTCTCTTAAAAATTTTCTCCACCATGTTCACTGCCATTGTCTAAAGGTGGTGCCCAAGGAAGATAGGTAGATATTGTGAGTGTAGCCGTGTCCTTTCTCCTCTACTAACTACAAATGTTACTGATGGTATTTCTGCGTAGATACTGGGCCTAAATATATGGGGATTTTAGTCCTGGCGCCACTGCCTTGGCCAAGTTAGTTAACCCCTTCAAGCTGTTGTTTTCTTATCTGCAAACCGGGGAAAATAATATATAAAACACAAGGTTATTGTGAGGATTAGCAATAATGCATGTAGAGTGTGTGCTACATAGTTAGATACTCAGTAAAAAGTACATATGATTTTACTGAAGAGCGTACATCCACTGTTCTTGTCCTAAATAAGCTTGTCACCTGGTTAGGTAAATAAGAACTAAAGAAGATAACTAACAACAATAGCAGTTTAGGGTACTGGTTAGAAATATTCATTTCTAGGCTCGGCGCCTATATCTCAGTGGTTAGGGCTCCAGCCACATACACAGGGGCTGGCAGGTTCAAACAATGACAACTACAACAACAACAACAAAAATAGCTGGGCATTGTGGTGGCCACCTATATTCCCAGCTACTTGGGAGACTGAGGCAAGAGAATTGCTTATGCCCAAGAGTTTGAGGTTGCTGTGAGCCATGATGCCAGGGTGACATAGGGAGATTCTGCCTCAAAATAAAACAAAACAAAAAAAACTCATTTCTAGACTTGAGTTTGCATTCTGCTCTGCAATTTACTAGCTATTGTCCTTGAGCTCTGCTTGCTTCAGTTTCTTCATTTATAAATAAAAGTAATAATACTTCTTACCTAGTAAAAGTGTTATGAAGATTAACTTCAATAATGAATGTAAAGTACTTAGTATTACCATATTTTAGCAGTAAAATAAGTGCTGATTATTAACTTAATTAGCTCCTGAGGTAGACTGTCATCAATGTACTGCAGTGCTTGGGAGCCCAGAAATGGGGTCCCAAGAAGAAATAAATGAAATACAAAGTAAGAATATAACTAAGGCAGAAACACTTTCTGCTTGGGGAGCTAGAGTTTTTTTTTTTTTTTTT
>NW_003852432.1:888238-897909 GCF_000181295.1 Otolemur garnettii
TTGTTGTTGTTGCAGTTGTCATTGTTGTTTAGCTGGCCTGGGCCAGGTTCGAACCTGCCAGCCTCGGTGTATGTGGCTGGTGCCCTACCCACTGAGCTACAGGTGCTACCTCTGATTTGGGTTTTATTCTATCCCTACCACCTAGGACCACATAGTAGGCTTTCAATAAATACTTGTTGATTAAAGGAATAAATGAATATGTTACCCCGTGTTGTTAAGTGAATATTCATTGTTCTACCAAGGAAAGATACATAGAAGACCCAAGACAAACCGTTTTCAGATTCTACCTCCTTAGGAATTGCTCACCAGCAAAAGTTCTTTATGAGATGCCCTTGCTCCAAAGCCCCTAAAAATAACTGATTCTTAAGTCTGCCCATGCAGGAGTACCATACTAAGAACACAGTGTTTTCACAAATTTGATCTTATGATCCTGTGTCCATTTAAAGAACATGTTCCTACATTGCTGGTGAGTATAAATTGGTATACTATGTATGGAAATCAATTTGGCAATAATCATAAAAATAAAAGCATACATATGCCCTTTAGCTCAGAATTTCACTTTTAGAAATTATCCTTACAAACTCCTATGTGTAGAGAATGGAAAATGTAGAGGTGGTCTTTGTATAATGGCAAAAGGCTGGATAAACAGCACATTGATAGGGAACTGGTCAAATAAATTATGGTGCATTCAGACAGTGGATTACTATAAAGTCAGAAAAAATATATAAGCAGTTCTGTGTTTACTGATACAATCTCCATAATACATTATTAAATGATAAAAGTTGAGTGTATAGTGTATGTATAGTACCATATAGTTTGTGTTAAAATAAAGACAAAATGTACTTAGTGAGATACCACCTCACACTCATTAGAATGGCTATAATAAAATGAAAAAATAAACACACAAACCAGAAAAGAAGAAATGTTGATAAAGATGCAGAAAAAATGAAACTCTTTTTTTTTCCCTTTTTTTTTTTGAGTCAGGGTCTCACTATGTCACCCAGACCAGGGTACAGTGGCATGACCATAGCTCACCATAACTTCAAATTCCTGGGTTCAAGCAATCCTCCCACCTCAATGTCCAGATTAACTGGGATAACAGGTCCACACTACCATGCTTTCCTGATTTGGGGGGGTGTGGTTTGTAGAGACATGTCTCACTATGTTGCTCAGGATGGTCTTTAACTCCCAACCTCAAACCATTCTCCTGCCTCAGCCCTCCAAAGTGCTAGAATTACAGATATGATAATAACAGTCACCACACTTGGCCTGGAACTCTCAGATGCTGCTGTTGGGAATATAAAATGGTACATCTGCTTTGGAAAACAGACGGACAGTTCAAAAAGTTAAGCATATGATCCAGCAATTTCACTCCTAAGTATATACCCGAGAGAATTGTAAACATGTTCACACTACAACTTGTCCACAAATGTTCATAGCAGCATTATTCATAATGACCAGAAAAGTGGATACAACCTACATGTTCATCAGCTGGTGAAATGATAAAATGTGATGCAATGGAACAGTATTCAGCCCTAAAAAACAAGGTACTGACACATGCTGCAATATGGATGAACCTTGAAAACATCAGGCAAAGTAAAAGAAACCAGACAAAGGGCACATAGTGTATAATTCCACCTATGAAATGGCAGAATAGGCAAATCCACAGAGACAGAAAGTAGGTTAGTAGTAGCCAGCAGAGGAAGGAGAGGGAAATGAGAAGGGACTACTAATAGGTACAGGGTATTTTTGTGGGGAAAAGATTTGGTGAAATATTCTGAAATTAAACAGTGGAGATAGTTGCATAAGTCTGTGAAGATACTTAAAACCACTGACTATTGTACACTTTAAAATGATAAATTTTGAGCTCGACACCTGTAGCTCAGCGGCCAGGGCGCCAGCCACATATACCGGAGTTGGAGGGTTCTAACCCAGCCTGGGCCTGCCAAACAACAATGACAACTACAACCGAAAAATAGCTGGGTGTTGTGATGGGAGCCTGTAGTCCCAGCTACTTGGGAGACTGAGGCAAAGAAAATCGCTTAAGCCCAAGAGTTTGAGGTTGCTGTGAGCTGCGATGCCATGGCACTCTGCCAAGGGCAACACAGTGAGATTCTGTCTCAAAAAAATAAATAAATAAATGATGAATTTTGGTTGTGAATTTTATCTGAATAAGGCATTATATTTTTAAAGGAAGGGCAAATTGAAGATATCTTCAAATGAGGAGCAAAATCAAACCATTAGGTGCCATAGGCCTTCCTAAGGAAACTTTTGAAATGTGAACCTAAGAAGGAAGAAAATTGAACCCAAAAGGAAAGTAAGATACAAGAAAAAATGGTGAGTAGATATTTAGATAACATTTGGGTATATCAAATTATGACTACTCAAAACTATTTTTAATAACATGATTAATTTGGGAAAATAAAGATAAGATGAACAAAAAATATTTGGTAAACATTTAAGGTGAAAGCAGTGAGTAAAGTTGGACAAGTCTTTTTATTTCTGAGGAAAGTAGATATTGATTAATTTTAGAGTTTTGATGTGTTTATATTAAAATGTTAAGGGGCTGGATGCACTGGCTCATGCCTTTATTCTAGCACTTAGGAAGGCTGAGAATTGCTTGAGGTCAGGTGTTAAAGACCAGCTTGGCAACACAGTGAGACCCCATCTTTGTAAAATATAAAAATATTAGCTAGGTATGGTGGCTACTGGGGAGGCAAAGGTGGGAGGATCACTTGAGCCCAGGAGTTACAGTGAACTGTTATCATGCAGCTGCACTCTAGCCTGGGCAACAGGGCAAGATTCTGTCTCTAAAAAGTAAAATAAAATAAAATAAAATACTAAGAGTAGCTCTTCTTCTTCCTTCCATTCTTCAGTCTTCAAGCTATTAAGTAGAACAGAGGAGTATCTGCAATAAAGAGGAGGCCTGGTGGCCCAGAGTGGAGTGCCTCTTTTATTAGCTACTTTGCACTCAGGGTCTGAAACATGATCAGTAAATAGTTGGTGAATGAAGGGATGGATGAATGAATGGTTTACTCTCTCACTTCCTTCTGGATCCTGATCAAATGTTTCTCGGGGATCCTTCCCTGATCATCCTATAATACAGCAACATTCACCGCCCTCTCCATCCACCTTAGTCTGTTTCATTTTCTCTTCATAGTACTCAACACCACTGAACCTGGTTTTTATTTATTTGTTGATTATTTATCTTCCCCCACTAGAATGTAGCTCCTTGAGAACAAGGAGTTGGACTATTTTGTCAGTTACTACGTACCTAAACCCAGAACTGCACTAGTGTATAGCAGATGCCCAACCAATATTTATTGAATGAATTAATCAATTTTTGTACCTCAGATCTTTTATAAGTTTTTTTAAAAAGAACAACTGATCAATGGCAAATTCTATTCATTGATATTTGTTGTATAACAGCATTGTAACGATGATCATCTCTTTTTTTCTATTTTTCCCCCAAATTTTCTCCAACATGCATCTCTTTTTTTCTCTTTTGCAATCAGAGCAAAAAAATAAAAACTAACTTTTTGTAAATTTGCTTATTGAGCAAACATTGTGACAACAACAGTTATGCAATGAAGGGTAAACAAACAAGGGATTTTAAATGGGGAAATTGGGTCAAGAGCTTAGGGCAGGGGGTAGAGGCAGGAGTGGAATAGGCGGGCCTGGAAGTGTGTACTCCAGAGGAAGATGCCCCGTGAGAGGTGAGTCCAGCCCTGAAAGATGAGCAGAGGGCAATGGCTTCTATACCTCTAACCTGAGCCAGCAGCCTCAATTATGAGTCTGATTCTGGCACTCGCACCCACCCGGTACCAGTCAGTTCTCCAGGACTCAGTTTCCTTACCTGGGAAATGTACTGAGAGGCTGCACTGTGGATTTGGGGCTGCCTCTGGCACACTAGGCCTCTGCTCTTGAGCTTCATTTGGGAAACATTAGATGAACAATACGAAGTAGGAAAAAAGCAGTAACCAAAACTATATGGGCCCTGTAAGTTATCTGTGATAAACATATATATAGAGAGAGACTGACAACATATTTAGTCTTAAATATTAACCTTTTTTCCCCCCACTGGGCAAGGTCTTTTTATTCACTACTCATCATAAATACAGTTCCTGGGCCCTAGAGACCTTTTGAGGACTCTCAAAGATAAACTGAGATATAGAATGCAAAGATAATGGCTTCAAATCTTTTAAAGTCAAAATTAAAATTAATAAACATTTAATCTGCAAAATTAGAGATCTATAAAATAGGACCTATGTCAGCCAGACAGTTTCTACTTAATACAGTAACTTCTGGGGTGAGGGGGCTCCTATACCAATCATGTCTGGGGCCTGTGGAAGCAAAGTGAGGATAAGGTAGATTATGGAAGTTTTATGGTTTCCTGAATTTCAGATTTTCTACTATGAGCATGTATCATTAGAAGAAGAAGAAAGTTCAATGAACGTTTTTGAAAAAGCATGTTAATGAAAAAGCTTAGGAAAGATCTGGGGTGAAGTAGTCCCTATTTTCTCATCTCAATAAAGGCTTGTGGATAATGCACTGTCTTGTATAGGTAATAAGAATCAAAAAGGAAGCTCTCTGGAAGTGTGCATTTTAAGAGAGTCTACTCCAAGACTGCAATTGGGATAAATCTGTGTGTTGACACTTTGATCTCTACTTCCATCAAAGAATCATAAAAGTATTAAACATTAGAATCTAGAGGGAGCTTCCTCCTCACTGTCACCTCATCTCACTGGTCATGGTGAGCTCTCTGAGCATGGCAGAGCCCAGGCCACTGCAAATGGCCACGCCTGGATGAGTTCCGTGCTGCTTGCAAAGTGGCTGTGGGAGCTAGCAGAGGTGGCAGGTGTCTTGCTGTCCTGGCAGGGAGGTGGAGGCTGGGGTTGAGGGGTAGGAAGGCAGTGGGGTTCTCATGTTTTCAGTACTGCTTTCATTCATAATTATGACAGCTATTCACACACACCTGCCCTGCACCGACAGACGTGTGTGCGTGCACACGGGCACATTCTCAGTCTGCCTTGCTGGCTGGCACCTCTCCCTCAGACACAGATGCCCAGACATCTCTGTTACCTGCTGACTAACTTCATGACTCTCTTGCAAGTCAGCTAGTACAGGGCAGAGGGAGGTCTTGCTACCTCTCATCCCAGACAAGGACAGCAGCTGCTATTGGCAGAAAGAGTAAAGAGGGGAATAGGACAACCAGCCTTTGAGAGAAACTTTTTTCCTCTTCCCAGCTGACGCTTTGGCTAAGACAAGAGGATCAGAGAAAAGGGCTGTCCGGTGAGAATTGCTCCCTTCCTCAAAATGATGATGGCCTTGTCTTCCTAAGCCCTGTCCCCACCACATTCCTCCACCCTTTCCAGTTATGGATCCTGAAAGGCAGCTAAAATCATTTGGTGTCTCAGCTCTCAGCTATCCCATTTGGCCCTGGAAGCTTCCCAGTCTCCTATCCCTGGTTCTTTTGCATTTTGGGATACCGCTTGCTAATATCATAGCGTTTGATGTTTATGCCTCTCAGTTGCAAAGCATGTTTTAGCTAGATAACCTCTTGTATTACTCTTAAAAATTATTACAAACATTTTATTTTTCTTTAGAGATGGGTCTTGCTATGTTTCCTGGGCTGGACTAGAGCTCCTGGCTAAAATGATCCTCCTGCCTCAGCTTCCTGAGTAGTAGGGACTATAGGCTGTGCCTCTTGTTCACTCATCTCTTTTGTTAGATTATGAATACTTTGAGAAGGTTATCTGAAAATTTTAAAATATATTATCTTGGCCAAGTGGGGTGGCTCATGCCTGTAACCTTAACACTCTGGGATGCCAAGGCAGGAGGATCACTTGAGCCCAGGAATTTAAGCAAGAGCAAGACCCCATCTCTACCAAAAATAGAAAAATTAGAGGCTGGGTCTGGTGGCTCATACCTGTAATCCTAGCACCCTGGGAAGCTGAGGCAGGAGGATCACTTGAGCTCAAAAATCTAAGTTTGCAGTGAGCTAGTATAATGCCACTGTACTCTAGCTCAGGCGACAGAGAAATACCCTCCCTCATAGTGAAAGCAAATTGACTAAGTTCCATAATGGCTCCAACATTCCCCCTAGCCCTTTACTTTTTATTTTATTTTATTTTGAGACAGTATCACTATGTCACTCTGGGTAGAGTGCCATGGTGTCACAGCTCACAGCAACCTCCAATTCTTGGGCTTAAGCAATTCTCTTGCCTTAGTCTCCCAAGTAGCTGGGAATACAGGTGCCCACCACAATGCCTGACTATTTTTTGGTTATCGTTGTCATTCATTGTTTGGCAGGCTGGCTCTGGATTTGAACCCACCAGCTCTGGTGTATGTCGCTAGTGCCCTAGCTATTGAGCTACAGGTGCTGAGCCCCCTCTAGCCCTTTAGATTCTCGTATACAACTAAGTGCTTCTGTGGCGTCCTTGCAGCCTCCCTCAGTTTTCTGGAATAAATTTGTTGCTGTCCTGTGCCTCTTCTCTCTCTGTATAACAGGGAAAAGAAGTCCAGGAGAGGGAGGACTAGACAGATGTGCAGAATCTCCTTTCATAGCAAAGAAAATGAGTGGCCTTGAAACTCACTTAAAAGGACCACTACCCTAAATGAGCTGCATAATGGGCTGTCAACAGCCCATGGGGCCCTGAGTGGTAAATTAGGACAGATGTTTATACAGGATAGCACGTGTATGTATACTAGGAACCTTTGCACCTGTCAGTGGCTCCAGGCCTGTTGATGTGCTCATTGCTTGTGTGCCTCGAGTGCCTGGGCCTGGGCCTTCACAGCCTCTGGCACACGCAAGTCTCTGAGTCAAAGGACATATGACTGTTGGTGGTTTTGTGTACCTGAGACTGTGTGCTGCCTCGTCACTGCAGGAAGTTCAGGTTCTTTGGTTGGATTAGTGAATCACCCAGGAAACAGCAGAAACAGGCTGCCCAAGCTCCCCTACTTTATCTAAGCTAGGAAAGGAGGGAAGTCCTCCTTACCCTGCTCTCAAAGACCAGCATACCCTTCCCATAAGGGAGGTGCTCTGTGCCTTGTCTCCTGAGGACAAGGCTTCATTTATGAGGCCCCTAGAGGGAAGGCACAAAGTCAAAGTCATTCCAAGGTCTGGAGACAGGGCAAGGGCCAGTAACCAAGTGCAGGGCAAGGGCCAGTAACCAAGTGCAGTGACCAGTCTCTGCAGTTGCTAAGACCTAGAGTCATGTCACCTGGTTGACCAAGGAAAAGGCATTTTCATGTGCCTAACAGGACTGAGAAGTGGCTGCTGTCATCAGTGCCCAGGTTTCAACGTACTCTGCTCCTAAGGCTGGGCCACCCTGACCTGTCAGAGCAGGGTAGAGAGCTGGCCCTGCTCTGGGGAGGATCTCGCCTTCCTTCTCTTTCTCTGTGTCCTCCTCCAGCTCTCTCCCCAGACTGCCAGCTACTCACAGATTTGGATTTCCTCTTAAAAGGGTGGGTTCACCTTCCAATCACCTCATGGTAAAGCCACATTCCTGCTTCCAAACAGGGAGTTCACTAGTGTATACTTCTTGATTTTTCTGTCTACTTTCCCGAACTTGGGACATCTGATCATCCTGTCAGGACATGAAGCAATTCCTCTCCTGCCCTCTAGCTCATCTGAAAAAAGGCTTAACCCAGCTTTGCAGCTGAGTCCTTTTGCATTTTCTTACCCAGGTGGTCCTGGATGTTCTCTTGCAAAATTAATGTGCTAAATTCCAGGAAAGGTATTTCTCCCGGAGCCTCCACCCAACCGTTCATTCATTGCATATTTAGCATTGTTGTTTTTCTGTTAAAGAGTTTATCTTTTTCTTATCAATTTCTTGATAAGTTGGGCCCTTCCCTATTGTATTTATGAGACTATTTCCTGACTTATTTGCTTTTAATTTTGTTTATGATCATTTTCCTATTTTTTACTGTTTTTTTTTTTTTTTGAGACGGAGCCTCAAGCTATCCCCCTGGGTAGAGTGCCATGGCATCACAGCTCATAGCAACCTCCAACTTCTGGGCTCAAGCGAGTCTCCTGCCTCAGCCTCCCAAGTAGCTCGGACCACAGGCGCCCGCCACAACGCCAGGCCATTGTTTAGTTGCAGCCATGATTGTTGTTTGGCGGGCCTGGGCTGGGGATTCGAACCCACCACCTTAGGTGTATGTGGCTGGCGCCTTAGCCTCTTGAGCCACAGGCTCCGAGCCATCTATTTTTTACTGTTATTCGTTCAACAACTATTTGTTAGATGTCAACTATACAAAAGTAGCGGGCAGAGGATGTTGGAGACCAAACTGTATGCCTTTAGGACTTTTCCTCTCTCCTATTCCACAATTATTTAACTTATAGGTCTGGAAGTTTGGTAATATCCACATACTCTTAGTTGGTAAGGCTTTGGGCCTTATTACATAAATCACTTAAAGTTGTATATGACTCACTTATATTCTATATAATAAAACTTTAAAACTAATAAAAATATCAGGGTGGACATAAAGTTCATGTGCAATTTACAATAGTTTAACATAGTAAATTGTACACAAACTTTATGTCCACCATCTATGATATCTACAGTTACAATAATAACTCACTTGAAATTAACGCATATGAAATTAACTTTCATTTATTAAGTTACAGTGAGAAATAAACCTGCCAGGTGGTATACAGATTGGTCAATGAATGTTTTCTGTTTTCTATACAAAAGTCTAGTTGGGGACCCAAAACACAACAGGAAGTAGCTTAAGCTATAAAATCAGAGCTGGGGTAGCTGGCTAGGGGATCACGAAGGCAAGTGTCACCAAGCTCTGCCAGCCTGCTGTCCTCATTGTCCCTGCAAGAAAAGATCCATCAAGAGGACTGGAATTTTCAAATTGGTATTTCAGGCATCTAATGTGCTCAACAGATGTTAGTTATATTTTATAGTTATTATCACTATTATTATTCTTACCCTTATGTAGGTGTCAGGGAGACAGCAACGAACAAGACAGATGGGGTTTCTGCCCCATACCAGCCCCAAGTGAGACAGGGAACTGGCAGATACTGCTTTGGGTACAGCATTGCATAGGCATTTCTTTGGGCATTGCTGCCGCATGGACTAAATCACAAAGTCTCAAAGTTTCTGATGGCCTTGATCAAAACAAGGTAAAGGCAAAAGTTCCAACTGTTAGAACCAAGATAGTGGAGAAACACTGCCCTTCCATGAGGGGAGCCTCATTTAGCCTGTTGCTTAAACAGAAGGGCAACAGAAACTAGGGGGCTGGTCCTCTATGTGCAAGCCTGGTATCCTCTGCTCTGACCTGTTCTCTTTTTCAGGGAAAGCTAGCCTCTGCTCCGTCTGTGAAGTAGACTTTCTAGCTTTCCACAGTTTCTGAATAAATCTTGCTTTTGCTTTATTCTTTCAGCTTGCTCCTAAATTCTTTCTTGAACTAACCCAAGAACTCTATCTTGGATATCAAGTGGCTCCCAACATTGGGGGTCACTTTCCTAAGTTACAAGGATCTGATTGATCATATGAAACTGAGTTTTCTAGCACCAAACTCAGCCTCATTTACACGCATGGCTTTATGATGTCCCTTCCTGCACTGCATTTTGGAAAAAAGTCTCTTTAAATCAAGGGAAATTTTAGAAACTCAGGGGAAAACTTTGAATTCTTATTCCATTGAAGAACACAATAATA
>NW_003852432.1:898051-900557 GCF_000181295.1 Otolemur garnettii
CACTCTGGTTAGACTGCCGTAGCATCATGGCTCACAGCAAACTCAATCCTCTTGCCTCAACCTCCCAAGTAGCTGTTCCTGCCACAATGTCTGCTAGTTTTTCTATTTTTAGTAGAGATAAGGGTCTAACTCTTGCTCAGGCTGGTCTTAAATTTCTGAGATCAAGCTATCCACCCATCTCAGCCTCCCAGAGTGCCAAGATTATAGGTGTGAGCCACCGCCCAACCAAGTTTTCAAAGTACTTTCATACTTATTTCATCCTAGACAACAACCTGATAAAAGAAACAGGTAACATTTTTAAAAAATTGCATGCCAAAAAAGTGCCAATAGAACAACCTTACAGGTTGTGATAATCTAGAAGATACTACAAAAAAAGACTTCAATTAGACATTTCCTTTGTGTAACTGTTTATGATGAAGAGTTTAGATCATACACAAAAGTAGATAGATAGCAAAATCGCCTCCATGTATCAAACCTTCAGGCCCCAGTAACACTTAACCCATGGCCAATCTTGCCCCATCCACATAACCCAAGTACTGTCTCCATCCTGTATTATTATTATTTTAGAGACAGGGTCTCCTCTGTTTCCTAGGCTAGAGTGCAGCCGGGCTATCATCAGGGCTATCATAGTTCATTGTAACCTCGTTATCCTCCTGCCTCAGCCTCCCAAGTAGCTAGGACTATAGACACATCCCACCATGCCCGGCTAATTTTTTAATGTTTTATAGAGATGAGGTCTTGCTGTGTCATAAAATGACACTTAAACATCTCCAAGAGTTTTATGTTCCTAAGGGAAAGAAATAAAGGATTCTGTTACTTTACAGCCTCTTTAGATCAAATCAGTCATTTAGAGTATCTGTATATTGATACTTATATATTTGCACATTTGTCCAATTATTTCCTTAAGATTGATGCCTAAGAGTAAAAACCGGAGCCGATGCCTTTTTTAGTTTCTTCTCACAAACCCCTTCCATCTGCACTATAGAGAAGGGGCCATTTTCTAGTGTTCACTTGGAAATATGTCTGTTTGTTAAGTCTATTTGAAAATGAGGAAATGAAGTGAGAAGAGCTGAATTAGGGTGTGACCTAATCCAGTGTGACTGGTGTCCTTATAAGAAGAGGAAAATTTGGACACAGAGAGACAGAGGGAAGATGGACATGTGACAACAAAGACAAGGATTAGAATTATGGTGCCACAAGCCAAGGAATGTGTGAAGCCAACAGAAGCTAGAAGAAACAAGGAAGGATCTCCCCATAGGCTTTGGAGGAAATGTGGTCCTACCAACACCTTGATTCTAAACTTTTGGCCTCCAGAATCATGAAAGAATTACATTTTTGTTGTTTTAAATCACCTAGTTTATGGTGCTTTATTATAGTAGCCCTAGGAAACTAATACGAGGGTGGAGAGGTATGTAAAACCGTGGCGGAAAAGGATTCCAATACAAATTGGCACTGTTTGCAGGGATATGTTGCATTAACACATTTTAGGATATCAGAGGCGGTGTTAGATCTTGGGTTGGGGGATGAAGGCCAGCCCGGTGGGGTGGGGCAGGTGGACAGTGCATAGAACACTAACTACCACAAGGGTGGGTATCCTCTGGGCTCAGAGGGGCTGAGGGGATCTGGGGTAGAACCAGGGGTAAGCCAGGAGCGGAGGCCCAAGGGACCAGAAAGAAACAAGGTTTCAGAAGAGCAGCTCTTCCAACAATATTATCCAAGGAGTAACTTTGGGAACCAGCAGTACCCTTGGATTCCCCAAAGGCAAAGATTCCTACTCTTCTCCCACCAATGACTCCTTTAATCCGCCTTCATTTTATCTTATCCCCCCAGAAAAAATTAGCAATCAGAGATTTAGGTTAACACGTGAGCACTCGTGTATATTTGTTTGTTCATTTCCACATTTACCAGATGCCAGGTTTGTGCTACCAGGTGGTGATAAAACCTGAAGGCAATGCCTTCTCTATTATTAAGTTACTAAGCTTAATTCAATTAATTCTAGTCAAAATTGAATCTCTTGACTTTTCACTGGTAGGAATCCTGCTGAGAGGGAGTGGATGAGTTACTTTAGGCTTTTCAAAATACTAAAAACAGCTCTGAAAAATAGCCCAAGAGAACTTTTGGGAATTGATAAGGCTGATTTCCTAATTCTGATAGTAATAGAGGCAAAATCTTTTGTTTTCCAACCTTGTGAGCCCCACACAAAGATTACAGACCTTACATATGCAAGTAAGGCCAAAGCAAGATTTAATGTGTCTCCCCATAGACTTCAGACACAAAGTCAATTAAAAAAAAAAGATGACAAGTGTTGACAAGGATGCTGAGAAATTGGAACAATCATATATTGCTGATGGGAATGCAAATGATACAGCCACTTTGGAAAAAAGTTTGCTAGTTTCTCAAAAAGTTAAAGACAAAGAGTTGCCAGTAAGTTAGTAATTGTATTATTTAAAGGGGTGAATTTTATTGTGTGTGAATTTCATTTCAATAATTTAAAAAACTCTCCTAC